>NW_009940602.1:9360-15695 GCF_000696875.1 Nestor notabilis
TTGGATGGGGTTTGGTTCTAGTGGAAGGTGTTCCTGCCCATGGCAGGGGGTTGGAACTAAATGTTCCAGCTTTAAGGTCCCTTCCAAGCCAAACGTTTCTATGATGATTTGCTGTCTCTCAACTACACATAACTAGCATTATCCAGTAATACCTGGACAAACACTTGACTATATTTATCATGCTCTTTGACATGAGTACAGCTTCCCTATTAATTAGCCAGTGGCATGGAAGATTTCAGTACTGCTGTAGGATCAGTCACATCTGCAAATAGTCTGCATGGAGCAGGTCATCACTTAAGAGAGCTGAAGTGTCATGGCACACAGAGGGAAGCTTTAGAGTTGGTCAGGTTTCTTAATTTTGTTGTATTTTTTTTTTTTTAAATCAGGGTGTGCATGTGCACATGTGCACACTAGAGTGGATAAGATTATGAATTACAGGAGTTCACTAGGAAACCTGATGTTGTCAGAGCCCAGCACACGTTGTGAGTGCAGAGTGAAGAGGCTGGGCCAGTTTCACCCGTTTGTGATGCTGTTAGAGCAGTGGTGCTCAGCCCTGCTTGTGCCAAATGCAAATTGCATTTCCCTGGAGCAATGGGGCAATGTGAAGGAAATGGTCTTACACAGGGTTGTGTCATCTGCAAAAAGCATCCCACAGTTACTCCTAGCTCGCGGCTGTGCCAGAAGGCACAGACCAGTGCCAGGATTTTGTGTTCTGTATTTTCTGCTTTCTTGTCTCTTCCTTTTTCCCTAGTCCATTTTCCTTTCCTTTTTCATCACATAAATGCACATATCCTTGGAGTAGTAATGAAATGCGAAGGGTGTTTACTGGGACAGAAGGAGCCAGAATAGCATCCTGGGAGGAGATTTGAAAGCTGCCCTTTGCCAAGTACTTGTAAACCGTGAATCAGCAGGAGGGAGGGACTGTCATAAAAAGATCACTGGGCTGTTTCATCTGTAAAATCTGAGATTCTTGTCATGTTATTGAACAGCCAAGTGTCTTTTTTTTAATTCTTACAGTGTTTTGCTGCGTATTCTGTACTTGGAAACCTTACCAGCATATAAAACAGTCTAAATGGCAGCATCTATTTCTGTGTGAAATTACCTTTTCTTGTTTGTTTGAATTGTCCAATTAGTAACCAGTCATTTTTTCCTGTTCACAGCCATGTTTATAGTTGAAAAAACTGTTATTGAAAATAGGTTTCTTAATTTAGGAAAAAAAAACACCTTAATCTGATAAATGCATTTTTTAATTATTTAGTTTCATAGTGGAACAACGATTTGTGTCTTTGTGAATATATAAGACTTGTTGTCTTTTTCTTGCCCTTTCAGTAGATTGATAGTCTTGATCACCTGAGGGTTGAGATGTCAAAAACTCAGAGCAATTTAATAGTCTGAGTGTGCTTCTCACACAATTCTCTAGTCACATGTGGAGTGCATGAAGCGAATATAGTAAATAGTAAAATTCTCCACTTTTAAACATGTGGGGTTTCTGGTTCCTTATGATGGAAATCACTAAGTGAATTTTAGTTACTCCCACTAATCATTACTGAAGCAGAAGTATTTTTTTAGAAGTGCTAAGTAACCGATGTGGAAGTTAAAGATGTCATTTTTGGAAGTAATAACCTTCTAAGTGTAATTGTATAGGTTATGTATAGGAGTCCAGGTAGTAATAATGTATTTGGTAGGGCAGTTGTATCTATGTTAAGAGGTTTGGTGTGCGTATGGAGGCAGGTTATGGAAATGACTGTGTATTTTGACCAGTACATTCAATAGTAGCCTTAGGTCAAGCTTTGGAAAGGCTTTTTTAAAAGTCCTTTCTGTGCTGAAGGCATTAATGCCATTTTGTTTGGAAAGAATGAAATTATTCTGAGAGCCAGAATTTTGAGAAGAGTACAAAATGCCTTGGTTTGAGTTGTTTTGTCATGAGTCTGTAAACTGAAAGGTTTATGTAACCCTTGCTTGTGAGGTTTAAGTAGCACACGTGCCTGTATCTCTCCTCCTGTGCAAATGGATAGCTAACAATTAGGTCTGCTGTCCACACCAAGACTAATGGTTTATGTGCCAAAAAATGTAAATGTGTGCCCTTGATCAAAGTCAATTGGCTTAGAGAAGATTGGGAAGGTAAAAAAGGTGTATGCATTTCATTAAGTTGTTCACTGGAGGTGGAGACTGAATATGACATAGAGTTGTAGATACCTTGAGTAGAGTAACTCATGTTCTCTGTACCTGCATTGGATATATTTCTCATTACATGTCCACCAGTTGCCTGATTAAGTAATTTCTTTGTAACATCTGCATCAATAAAACTGTTTGGGAGTAGAGGTTTTGAAGGCTTTTGCTCATGCAGCTCCCAGTGTAAGGATGTGTTATCTAAAACACTGGTCTGTACTTTTGAATGCACACTAAATACAAGTTTTGGTTCCAGATCAGAACTTCCCAGCTGTGAAGCAAAATGACGCTCTGATACATCAGAGCACCATTGTAGGTGTGTGTTTGGCATAAATTATATATCATTTGCTTTTTCTGACATAAGAGAAATACAGTCCTGCCTTCACTTGATTTGGTCAAAATATGTACTGACCAGTAATCCAGCATTTCCTAAGTCTGCTATTAGTAATCATTGAAGTAATATGCAGATACCCTTTACAATTTTCGGACTTCTATGTATGAATAATTTACATACATGAGTACTTGTGTCAATACTGACACTTCAAACATGTAGGGAAAACATCAGAAAAGAAGAGTGATTGAAATTAATAGGAATGTGTTATGCTCTTAGTGTTGGTTTATCAAAACAGTTAATCCGAAGTCTGCATGTGTGAAAAGGCCTACTCGTTTGTGCGTACTTAAATTCACTGTATTTAGTGCCCATGACTGTACATAATGATTGAGATGAGAGCTCACTGAGATCCTGCAGAATGATACTTGGTTTTTTGCTTTTCTGCCAGAAATACCTCATCTAATACATCCTTAGCCTGCCACTTGCCTTTTTCATGGAGCAAGAACTGTATGGATCATATGATTGATAGGGTCTTTGAGCCCACAGCTCAGAGGGTCCTATTAATCCCTAGATACTGACAACTGGCATGTTGTTCTAGTAAACGCTATCCCATCTGTATTATTGCATTCCTTGAGTTCATCCAGTTATTTCTTTGCTGTACCAATCTGCCTCAGTATTGACAACATTCCCCAGCTTCGTATCACCAGCACGAGTGCTAATGTAAATACTAAGAGGCCTAAGCAATGACATGTTTCGGAAGCAGTGCCGCTCTTTACCGGAGTTACTTTTTTCAGCTACTGGAGTTACTTTTTTCAGCATGCTCATTATCCACATGAAGTCCTTATTCACCTTGCATTTCCTCTGCTAATGATGCTGACAGGAGGCCCTGCTAACACTGAGTTGGTGAATAGAACTCCTCCAGCACACTGCATAAAGAGTAGCAGTTGCGATTAAATTGCATGGAGAGCAAGGATATAGTTGACCTGTTATGATAATAATGTATTTCTGAGTGTTTTGTGAAGATGATGGTTTACACATGCGTTAAACTCTTTACAATTTCACTGCATAGTGTCTGAGTCCAGAAAAATGACACTTCTAATGAGGCTGGGTGACATGGGGAGGATGTCTGTTGTCATGGATGTCAGTATACCTGTGACAGGTGGAGCGTGTGAGACAAAACTGGGGTCTGCTGATCACTGTGGAAGAGACAGCATGCATGACATATGTCTGTGCCTCTAGGTGTCCTATGCAATTATGGTGTAAACGTCAGAACTGGTAGGAAAAAAAGAAAAAGAGCGGATCAGACATGCTTATAAATGCCATTGTGATCTACATTTCAGTAGGGAATGCTATCAATACAAAATGTATTAGCATAATAAAAGGTTTTTCAGAATTGTTTTCGAAGGCATGTTCAAGACAGGGTTACAATAGAATATCTTTCTAATCTTCAGCTTGCTTTTATTTTTAGCTGTATCTATTAGTTTGTTGTTTGGAGAAGAGAAGTCATGAGTGGAGAGGAGGAAAGAGAACTATAATGATTCTTTTTCAAGTGAAAGAATAAAGGAATTAATGTAGCTGGTGGTTGTGAGCACAGTAAAAGACAATGGTTTGAAAAACTACTTAGGGGATATGCCAGCTGCTCACTGGTTCTTCTTCAGATCATTTTGAGTCTTCTGTTTGGGCAATGGTAGATTCAATTGTGTTCCATCAACAGCTCCATCTTTTAAAAGACACTTCTTTAGCAGAGATGTTATTTAAACTAGCTTCTGCTGGTTCATTCTTCATCAGTCATTAGGAATATTTATCTCATTTATTTCATCTTCTGCTTATTCCATGCCTGCTCCTTATATCTCCACCAGATGCACTTGCAATATATTATCAAATTTCATGTAAGGCTTCTTTTCTCTTTGATAGCATTTCTTCTGTTCCTCATACTCCTAATTTTATTGTTTGTTATGGCAGCAAACTTTAAACTATTCAAGTGCCTATGGAACATGGCTGTCAATACAGGTCTGTTTAAAAACTTTAGAGAACGACTTCTCATTTCAACCCTCATCCTTAAAATACTTACACGGTAGGTGATCTTGCTGTTTTCAGTGACATGTTAGGAAGATCGTTAAATGTCAGGGGACATTCACCGTTTTCAGTGGCTTACCATAACCTGTTAAAGAAATAATCTCTTTTATTGCTTCATAGGTGCTAAAAATTCAGAATAAATCAAAAATAGTGATAGTGTTTCATATCATAGTGGAAATAGTATTTGGTCTAGTGTCTACCTCTAAGAGCTTTACATTAAAAAACTTTCTATCAGCTAAGGGAGGATTAACAGAAAACAGGAAAAAGCTGATAAAATTACGGATATGCCAGGTTCTCTTTTAAAATCCCCAGTTTGCATTAGCATGGGTTAGCATTCCTGTACTTCACCTGTTCTTACTCATCCCATTGGAGAGAGAACTTGTCCTGTCACATCCTCCGTGTTAAAAAGTGCTCTTGAATACTCTGTATTACTGTTGTGTTTGTACATGGAAAAGTCTACAGCATTTATTCACCTGCCTATCCTGAAGTGAGACACACATCATTTACGAAAAAAGAAATCTGTTGGTTGCAGTGCTTGAGCTACTAGGCCTCTGAGAGCTCAAGAAGAGTGCCACAGGGATACACTTGCAGGACTTTTTGAATTGTAAGGGAAAGGTTTTGGCAGCTTGGAGCACAAACGCATGTAAGTGAAAAATAATGTACCGTGTGGTTTAATACATTCAATCTGTATACACGATGTGGAGAATATACTGACCAGGCATTTATTAGAATGTGTTATACACCTATATATTAAAGAATGTTCCACAGCAGATACTCAAATAAAGATATAACAGAGATCACATTTTTCTTTATTAATGTATTATGTTAACATAGATAAAAAAGGGTATTTTGGGTCCAAGGAGTTTGTGGTCTGATAATACCTATAAAAACTATGAACATACATTCATAGGTGATTTTATTTATGTATATGCAGTTCATGTGTGAGTTTTGGTATTTCCAATGCCAGAGCCTTTGAAACACTGGGCTAAGGTATTCCAGGCTTTCTGTTGCAGGATTATAGGCTCCCTACAGCCTCTTTACGCAGAAGGAAATTATTTACCTTAGAAAGGGTACAAAAGCAGTGAATTTGGATATGGGTCTTTCACTTTTGTCTTAAATTTTCAGGTTTCCATTTTTTTTTTTTTTTTTTTTTTCCCCCCCTGCAGCTATTTGGGTGCATTGTACAGCATGGATTTCAGGAAAGCTTCAGGAAAAGTAGGTGAACTTAGACCCTCTATCTTATACAACTGGATTTGCTTGAGTATGCTCGAGCATACCTTTTTTTTTTTTACTTTTTTTCTGGCGAGCTTTTTGTTTGCTTTTTAGCTTTCTTGTGTGTGCTTTATTCATAATGAACTGTGATGCAGAACACCACTCACATCACAGATTAAAATACTAAAGTGATTGATGTAAGGTTAATCGGCATATAAGCTTGTATCTGTAGGCCACTAATGTTGGTTAACTACAGGATAGGTAGTAGAAGATGTATTTTCCGTTATTTACACCTGCAAGTTCCACTGTTTCTGTAGCCTGAAGATTATGCTGCTTTAGAAATGGTTATGTTGCTTTATTCTCTCACCTGGCCTATTATGTAGTAATTTCTCAGTGAAAACTGGGATTAAAAAGCAAACCAACAATTAACACAGAAACTTCAGCTCAGGAATTTTACCTGCCGAAACATAACACATTTATTCTGCTAGCTGTTCAGCTAAACATATAGCCCATATCTCTCTCACTGTGTGGAATTGTCTTCCTGCTG
>NW_009940602.1:15726-45514 GCF_000696875.1 Nestor notabilis
GAATTAGTACTTAATGAGGTAACCAGTTTTTAAAATTTAAATCATGTGGCTGCCATTGTTCTTCTCCAGAGACGGTTTGAAGGCTTGAAGTCAGCAGAAGTCTTTTGATTCAGCTCTGAAAAGACTGGCAGGCTGGGAAAATCTGCTTCTGGTCATTGTAATAAAAATGAATCTATAATAAGAATTCTATTCAGTGAATTGGTGCACAGTTGAAAATTATTTGCGTTAACTTGCATACATCTTTTTGTTCAGGAGATCAGACAAAACCATCCCTATACATCAATGAGATGTGGGTGTGTCTGGCCAACCACACAAAAAATGAGGTGTTATTTATTTCTAGGAAGGAAGAAAACCAAGAAGAGTTGTGGGTTTGAAGTCTAGATATTTATATGGACAGGGGAATGTGCAAGACATGGAATTAGATCTGTTCACATTCCCTTTTCCTTTCCACTTAGGAACTTCGTGGAGGAGGTACCTTGAGTCTGTAGTGTGATAAAAATGGGTCTAAATTCCTTCTTCTTTCTTTCATACCTCCAGAAGAAGGGCTATACCTGGAAGGAATATATAGTTACAAGGGTTATTGGCAGTTTAGCCGTGGGGGAAGAAAGGTGGGAAGAGCTAAACTATATAGAAATAGAGGGCACATCTTCTATAGTGTACTCGGGGTGGGGGGTGGGGGGAAGGAAATAAGACTGTCTTTTCCCCACGTATATTTGATGCAGGCAAATAATGAGAGAATCCTCCTTAGGAGCAGTTCTGCCTTGGAAACTGGTAAACAAATTGTGCAATAAGGAAAAACCGTTCCAAAGAGCAGGAGCTGGGAGACCTGTGTTCAAGCAAATGGCATAGAATAGAACAGAACAGAATCACAGAATAGAACCAAGTAAATTGTAAAAGACCCTTAAGATCATCAAGTCCAACCATTACTTACTCTTAGCAGACTAGTCTAGACTAGACTAGACCAGACTAAACCAGACCAGACCAGACCAGGAGTAGAACAGAAATCGAATAGAGTAGTGGTTCAGTTGGAAGGGATCTATAACAATCATCTGGTCCAACTGCTGCTGCCTTCTCAGTAAACTTTCTCGCTCTTCCTCCTGTTCCCTGTTCTTACTTTTGTATAACTCAGGTGATACAGCTTACTTAGTGCATAAAGATAATAATGCTTCTTTAGTCTTACCCGAGTTAAGAACATTAAACATTTTCTCTTCTACAGTGAAAAAAAGCATGACCACACTGGGGGTAAATTCCTTCCTGTGTCTTGTGATGAGTAATATTTCCCATCAGAATGGGAACTAGAAAAACTACTATTTGGAAGTCTAAGAATAATTTTAACTATCTTTCTGTTAACTTTAAATTTTCCTTCTGATACAGAATGCAATTACTTTCTTTCAGTGGCTGCAGTGGGAATCAGAGTTTAGAAATTCACTTTATTATTTAGAACGGCTTTGAGCAATAGACGAAGATTGTTTTCTTTTTGAGCTGCTAAAGTTAATAGCAAATGCCTTCACACAATTTACTAGATTAATAATTGAGGATTTTAAGACTACTCAAGACTAGGAATTTATCTCTAGGCCATTCAAGTTCTCAAATGTAATCAGTTTAATTAGTTAGATGATGCCACCTTGAAGAATGTTAAAATTCATTCAGCATTGGACTGTTCCTACTCTCTGCTTCGATTTGCTTCTCTTAAGAAGGGAAGATGAGTTCTCAGATGGGTGCTTCATTCACAGTAAGCCATGCAATAATACTAAATTTTAGAGATTACTTTAATGATTTCTAAATATTTGTATAATGTTAAGGCTTTCAGAAATAACTAAGTGTGGAAACTGAGGAAACTTTTAATTTGTTCTGTCTCTGGAAGAAAGCTTCGTGTTTCCTGTTATTCAGTTTCCTAAATAAGTCTCTTATTCAAGCCTAAAAGGACACTGTCAGAGAAGCTGAGGCAGACATAACGCAGTGTCTACACATGGAATATAAAATACAAGTCATATATAGAGCTTACAGTTACAAACTGGTATTTTTTTCTCATTCTCTTTCAACTATGTGAGTATGTGTACTTGCTGTTCAGGTGAAGTGGAACTTTTTTTATCAATTCAGGGATTAAAACCATCAAACTTACTAAAAGTTCTTCCTGGATGGAAGATGATCAAAAGATAATGAGGGTTTAAAGATTTGCCAACAAATACAGGTATGTGCTAAGACTTCAGAGTGGATTGGGTTCATCTGTGTTGTGGGCACACGTCTTGTTCCTCTGCCCATCATCTTGCATGAGGTGGTCTTAGCTTAAATCAGTTGATGAAAGTACTTGCTAATCCAGTGTTTTGGTAAACAGTGACACTTTGGCATGTTTCATTGTTACAGATTTTGCTCAGTTTCAAAAAGCAATATGGATAGACTCATTGAAGAAAATACCGTGTGGGATTTCCTTCCTGAGTGAAGGCACTTCCTCTCACTTGAGAAGTCTCTAATTCTAAATTGCTGGAAACTCTGTGAGTATAGCAGTACAGGATTGCTATTCACGGGTTTTGTAAACCCCTTATGTGAACTGCTGTTAATTCTGCTGAGCATTTTAATTTGCCCCAGTATGAGTGTTCTTACACTTAGTTTCCTGCTACCGGAGAAGTAATGCTCCATCAAGAAGCAGTTCTCAGACTGACCTTTGGGCCAGTGTCTATGCAACTCTGGTTGCCAGACTGGGAAGACACTTGTCCAGAGCCCAGACCTGTATGAAAGTTGTTTGGCTTCTCCCCCTCCTCCCCATTATTTATCTCAGAGAAGAGTTGTGGTTCAAAGTCTGTTTGCCTTGTAATCACAGCAGGGTTGAGCATTATTTATTGCATTCTATTCAAAACTGGCTCCTGAAATGAATGACTAATTTCCTCGCAGGCTCGTCAGTGTTCATCCTTGTAGTATCTTTTCAAGCTTCCTGAATGTGTCTGAAAACATTTCCATAGTAACTCTCTGAAATGAGACAATATCATTGTCTTTGCAGAATTAGCAAACTGAGGCAGGACGCTCTGGCTATCTGGTAGTATCATGGTGTCTTTTTCAGAATTTTAAAAAATTCAGCTCACAGATCATACATTTATTGTAGTTCTCATCAGTTTTGCTTACAATATCTGGAGCTCACAAAATGAGCAGCACAGGTAGCAACCAGTTACAAGCAGCCTGGGTGAAACAGGAGGTACACCTGTGGTTTCGTTCCACTGTTGTAACCATAAGACTGTTTCTCCTTTTCCTGTAATCACCTGTGTCAACCATTATGTGACATATTTTGCAGCACTTCCATTAAATGATAAACCAGTGGTATCTTCAGTATCTCTCACTGCACATTCCTGATGTGACCTTTGAGAATAACTGTTTTGCTGATTAAAACAGAGAACAGAGTTCTTCCTTTGAAACAAAAAAAATGTTGGTGCTTGTTTCCTGAAATAATACACTACGTGGTTTTGGAGAGGTTTTTGTTTTGCTAAGGAAACCACAACAATCGCATTTCAAAACAAAATTTCATTTCAGGATACAAATTGAAAATGCTTATGCTGTCTTGAAAACTTTCCCAGTTTTTTCTTTTGGGAGTCCAAAGTATTCATGAAATTCAATTGGAATTCACAATGTTCAGCTCAAACTGTTTTTTCATGAGTAACTAATCTATGAATACAACATAACTGAGCTCACTCAACTGTGGCGCACACTAGGTCCAGCCTGTGTGCCTTTGCTGTGGCTAAACAAACATATTTTTCACTCGCATCATTTGCGTATGTGATTTAAGTATTTTACTTCCTCAATACTGTTACAGTAAAAAATCTGGAAGTCATCAGTCCAGGAGAAAGAGAGATTTTACGGTTATGGATGAGAGATTAAGCTAGCCGAAGATAGCAGGATTGCTGGAAGTATATAAACTCATATCTAACACTTCATCTATCTTAGAATCATGGACTCACAGAATGGTCTGTGTTGGAAGGGACCTTAAAGCTCATCCAGTTCCAACCCTCTGCCATGGGTAGGAACACCTTCCGCTAGACCAGGTTTCTCCAAGCCCTATCCAATTTGAGGAACTGCTATTTATGCAGACACTGGAGGTTGCTTCTCCTATTAATTTTGACACAGATAATTTTAGCATGGAGAATAATTGACTGGCACATCTTGAGGCTAAGTACTTCAGCATTTCAGTGTTTACAAACAATAACATTTTGGCATCAGGTCATTATGTTAAAGCCACAGTGTCTTCCCACCTTACTTAGATTCTTTGTCCTTCCTTATATTGTGACTTGTCCTAGTTAAAATCTGGACAGATTTTCTTCTAAATGTTAATTACCAGTACTTACTTGGCAAACCCCCTTGTTTTTAAAGGGTGTTTCGACAGACTACTAGAATCAGCCTTTGGACTAACATGGTGATGAATGTTATCCACAGCTTTTAAACCCAATGGTTTTATTGAGATCATTGCCTCTCCCTCCTTTTATAATGTGGTTGGTTTTTTTTAGTTCCCCTGACACACATCTGTCAAGAATACCATAGTATAGGTGAGACTTGACTGTTTTAATGATCTGGACTGTTCCAGATAGTGGCACCATGTATCGGAGGTATTGAGATACCTTGATTACTCACGAGCTTCCAGATTCAGTGTGCCAGCACACAGACCTAAACAGCCCCAGAAGACGAATATGCAAACTGCTTCCTTTTCAGTCAGTTCAAAATATCAAAGAACTACAAAAGCAAAACCCTACTACAGGTGGCAGAGCTCCATCCAAATCAGCTGTGTGGAAAGTGGTTTGTGTTGCTTCATCCATCTGATGAGATAAAGATTTTTAATACATCTATCTGTCCACTTGCCACTGGGATATCTTCCACTAGACCAGGTTGCTCTAAGTCCTATCCAACCTGCTCTTCTTTTATGCACTGTAATGAGGCTTTAAAGGCAGATTTTGGAAAACTATGTCTTTAATACACATATTTCTGTGGATTCAGATTCTTTACAGAGAAGGACTTCTTATGTGCTTTTACTGGGGGTACCAGCAAAAAAAATTCTAGAAATGTCAGTGAAAAAAGAAATCCTGTAAAATTACTTGGAGACTGCTATTTCCAACCATTTCTGGTTGATTTTACTGTTTATCTTACTTTTATTTCAAGTTGCCAAATTTCATGTTGCAATACAATCAACAAAACTATGCAGTTAACAAAATGTTTTGCCTATATTTGCATAACAATCTACTACTTCTGATTCATCCATTTGAAAAAGGTTCTCTCAGAGACTCAAGATGGGGAAATATTAATCTTAGCATCAAGGGATATGAGTGTAAGAGTATAGAGAATACAGAAAGGCTGTTGTGTGCCTCATCATGTTCAGGAGTTCACTGTGTATGGATTTTTATATCAATAGCTCTCATAAATTAGTCTTGAATGGGTGAAAGTGCCTATGAGTGGAGTTATCTCGGGATACCTGTCACAATTAAACTTGTGCTATTTAATCATGATGGAAATGCAAGTGTGGATAAACTGCAAGCTGTAGCAGAAGCAGTGGATATGATAAGTGATCTCTTATAATGTAAATGTGGTGAACATTTCAGGAAGGTGAAATGTTTCACATTTCATTTCACTGTGAAAAAGGAAGATCATATTTGGATAAAGTAATCATGGGACAGTCTGGCTGCTTTATGAGTAAATGCCAGTCAAAACTCCATTTTACTCCAAGGTGGCAATTCAGTGTTGCTATAGCTATTAGCCATTCAGATACAGGATGTACTTCTCCATCTTACTAATTTCCAACGGTAATTAGTAATTAGGCAGCTTCATATATAATAATAAAAAATGTAAGAAAATCCAAGAAGGCTCTCTGCTGAGAAGGGGCCATTTTTAGAATGAAACTTATGGAAGCCTGAGGATGTCAGCCATGAATTTACTTCATTTGACTGGACCAAGACTCAGGATTGAAAGTATTTCTTGAATATTTAAGCACTGCCACCACCACCCAAAAAATCAGTTTTAGAGTCTCTTCAAGGAAAAACTTGAGCATGGATTTTCCTTGTGAAAGAAAAGGTGCAAAAGGTAGGGGAAAATGTAATTTCCTTAGTGGAGATAGGAAATAGGAAACCCCTTGAAACTTGAGCCGAGGTTTCCAATATAGATTTTGTTATAACCTCTAAGATGGAGTGTTCCTTTACAAATGTACTTTCTGAAAACCCAGCAGGCAAGGGCAAAGCAAGTAATCTGAGGAAAAAGCTATGAAAGCATTTTCTCTCCCTCCAAGGATTTTACTAGTGTCTGTTTCTCTTGAATTAGATGTTTAAGGATTTAGTCAGGAGGATGGAGAGATCTTGCACTGCACTCAATATTCTTTTTTTCCCTGCACTGCTGAGGTCAGTTTTTCCCTCATCATTTTGTCTCTGGTGACAGGATGTGCCCTGGCAGGAACCTAATGAGCAAACATGAGTGACCACGGTTGTTAACTCTTTTAAAATACAGTTGCCTTGCGAACACTCTCTCTGTTTGACACTTTATTTGCTTTCTTCCTGTGCCTGGGTTTTTCTTCTGTGTAAACAGCAGTTTTGCCTGTCCTCCCCGAGGAGGAGGCATAGCAAGAACGGTGGAAACAATCTTCTTGGGGATAGCAGCTGGAATGGATTTGAACACTTAGACTTATTCACCAAAACAGGTTTGGGTGGTTCAATGTTTGATCTACTGTGTGGACAACTGTGTAGAAGTTTCAGAATTCATTAGTGTATAGACATGTGGTACACAAATGGGAAGGGGGGCAGACAGCACTGCAAGGGGCTTCTGAAGTCTGTTTCTGTTTCATGTCTTCAGAGTTAACAACTGCAAGGTTCAACAACCGCTGATTTGAGAAACTTTCAGGAAAATTTTTACTTAAGACGTTATTTTCATCTACCCTTAATGATTCTTTCATGGCACAGAACTGAGGATATGGCTTTAATACAGAGATTTCTTGCAATATCATTATTCAGATAAGATATTTAGAAAAGTGAGTGTTTCAAAGTAAGTTTTTATTCTTGAAGGGGAAGCAGTGATTAAGCTATCACAGTGAGATCTTCAGAAGAAAAATGCTTATGACAAGCAGGGAGTTCTCCATGGGCAGTTACAGTTGTGAGCATGCTGGTTTGATCACCACAACACAAATACCAAGTTTCTGAAGTGGTTATCTTCAAGGCTTAAGTGTCGTGGAATACAGTCAAGTTACAGGATATGCTGAAAATTTGTGCTGAACGTTCAGAAGTTATTTAGACAAAGTTAAGTGACAAATAATAAAAACCTTTTTATGGTTTGAAACTTTTACTTTTCCTCAACAGTGTCTTGGTTTCAGTTGCTAACATGAGGAAAATCTAATTCATGGTCATATGACCCACATTAAATATTTGTTAACAGAAATAGTTAAAAACCACAGAGATCAGCTGAGCCCAGAACTTTCTAAGTCTTGACAAGTTCTATCTGTGTTTCTAATTTATATCCTGAAGACAGGATTTTAGAAGCATTCAGCATTGTTCTTCCATCCTTCCTCAGTCTAGTGGAAAGCTCTTAGTTTAATGTGAACAGCTGCTAGCACACAGTGATGCTTTCGAAACTTTTAACTCGACAGCTCTTAAAATGGAATCAAGATCTGCAAGAAGACAGGATCAGCACAGATAGCAAAAATAAAACCTAGTGAAGTGTATAGTCAAGTTTTTGCTTTAAACAGGCTAGTTTCTTAAAAAACTGAAAGCAACATTGGTATCATTCTGTACAGATTTCCATCACTGTAGAATCATAGAATCCTAGAATGTTTTGGGTTAGAAGGTGTCCTTGCCCATGGAAGGGGGTTGGAATTGGATGAGCTTTAAGGTCCCTTCCAACCCAAACCAATCTGTGATTCTACTATTCTAAAAATCTTTTCTCCCAAAGGGAATGTGGAGTGCTCCCTGAATGGCTGCTTTTTCCCCTGAAGACAGAAATACTATAAAATTGACTTACCTTCATTTCAGAAGTAGTTTTTGAAAGATGTCCTTAACTGTACTAGAACAAGATGATGATGATAAAATCGGTGAGGGAAAGGTGAATCTGGTATTAATGTAATTCTGAAGAAGTGGCAGTGTCAGAGAAACTGGGTTTAGGACATTGCATTTAAAAATCACTTATCTATGCAACTATGCCTGCGTTCATGATAATTTTGCTTCTTTTTTCCTGTCCATTGTCTGTGGTCCCTATTATACGTGTTTTTTGACTGCCTTTGAATGTTGCACCTGTGTTGAACAGAGAGCATATTTAAATTAGATTTAATGTCACAATCCTAAGCTTCTGGATGTGTATTTGTCCATCTTTTAAAAATGTCTTTAACTGTTGTGATAGCACATAGAACTTTGGATTAGTTCTTCATTTTGTATAAATATATTTAATGTCATCTTCAAAGAAGCATGGAAGTATTCAGATTAACTTGGGTAAATCTGATTCTCCTTTCTCCACTGAATTTGATAACAATGATTCTCAACAATCATTTTGTTTCTTTGAACTGCTTAAATCTGTGCTTTAATGACAGTTTCAAAGCCATAATTAGGCACTTATAATTAAAAAACCTACTTCTCTCATGCATTTTTTTAAATTGTGACAGCTTGTGCAAAAATAGCACAAATCAACAAGTAACATCTGTGGATTCCTCTGCATTTAATGTGTGCAAAGTTCTGATGTCCTGGCTGGGGCAAATTTCTTCATTCATTTAAGGATTAACACTGTCACATAGATGTAGCTGTGTGGATTCTGCAGTGCGTTTGTAATCAGAATGTTTTCTTTTGAGGAAAGGCTCTGAGATTTTTGATGCCATGCCTCACTATTGTGGTATACTGAGATACCTTTTTAATATCATGCTTATATGTCAATATATCTCCTTTCTGTTTGGCTAATTTTTGTTTGTTTTAAAGAAGACACTCTAAAAGTGAATTAATATTAATCGTGTATTCGTCCAGTAATTTTTTCGAAAGGTATTTTCTCCAGCACACTTGCATGCTCCATGCATATTCCAGACAGTCTATGAAAGGCTCCAGTTTGAAAAAATAACCCAAGAAGCGGTATTTCCAGCCGTTTCATAATAAATGCTGCACCAAAACACCAAATGCACAGCATTTATATTTGTGACTAAACTACTTTCATAATTAAAAACAGTGGTTTGTGAAACTCGCTATAGGGAAATAGTTCTGCGAAGAAAGAGAGAATGCAAACCTCAAAGCAAGCAAGCAAAAATTAGAATGGATGAAAACAGTCCAATTGAACTGTCTAGTGAACAATCCTAAAATCCAGCCTGTAAGTCTGAAGGCTCATCAAAACCTCATTAATTTTAATGAGATCTGTAATATGCATTTGAGGAGACAGATTGTAAGGTTGAGGCTCAAATTAATACTGAGTTGTTGTATGACAACTTACTAATAACATTAATCTTCCTATGACCTATTCTCAGAGTTATTTTGTGAAGAAGACAGGACTTCAGTTTGTTTTCATTGGAGGATTTTTTGGCTTGCGCCTGATTGCCCATGCAAATGCATCAAGTTAACTACTTGGGGCTCATGGAGGCATTGGTTTTATCTGTGTTCTCTGTGTGTGGGTGGCATGGACATGGGGGTTTCCATCCTGCAGGACACATATGTGTCTTGCACTGCCTTTGTGTCCTTTATCTCTTTCTCTACTAATTGACTATGTTTGCATAAATAGCATGCATGTTGAGAAATGCATTTTGTTTTTCTCCTTTGGAAAAGCTTTTTTCTTTTTTTGCTGCTGAAAACACAGGTCATGTGAAGTCAGTTTCCTCCTGCTGTTTGGCATGCTGTTAATGTTGGCTCAGTCAGCTGGACTGCTCTGCACTGTGCTTACATGTTTAGTTAGAAGCTAGATGTGTGTTTTCAGACAGGAAGTGGCATTTATAATTGGGTAGAAGCCTGTGCATTAATAGTGTAATGTAACTTGTGAAACATGGTGATTGAATGAAGGTTCCTACTTTGATTTTCTATAAGGTTGGTTCTATTTTTTTTTTTTTTTTTTTGCAGAAGATCAAGTTTTATTTTATAGGAAGTCAGTCTGCCTGATATGTTTTCATACTGGACGTCTTTGAAAGCCACTGCATCAGCCATAGTCTTGCAAGAGAAGTAAATGGAAAGGGGTCACTGCAAGTGGGGAGAATGGGAGGAGGAATTCCAAATTATATTCAGCATATTCCTAAATATGTGCAAGAAACAAAATTTAATTGACAGTATTGCCTCTGATAGCATTTTCTGGATAATTGGCAAAACCAAATAATCGATGCCAAGATGCCCATTGTAACTTTAATGTGAAAGCACATATGGCCCTTTAAGGATCATCAAAATAACACTTTAGAAATCAGCGTGTGATTAATTTAGAAATTCTCCCGGTTTTTCCATTGAGTTATAATTTGACCAGAGACACAAAGTCTCTGGTTCAAAATGAGAAGTGCTAACCAGAGTAACTCATCAGTATGGCCGCTTGGATGAAATGAGGGATTCGTTCAAGCTGCTGGCTGCAAACTGTAGCTTGTGAGTTAGAAAGAAAAGCCAGTAATGCAAGCATTAGAAGAAGCATTATTACTGTCAATTATTTAATTTTAGTTCAGTCATGCCTAATTTGTTTGTTTTTTTTCTTTAATTGCCAACCCAGGTTTTCTTGGTCATTCATTATAACTTTGATTATTAAGATATTTTGATCTGAAGAGAGAAAGCAGTGGTTTCTTTCTTAATGTAGCTTTCTTCCTTAATGTAGCTTCAGTAACATATTTGCACTGCATATTTCATGTGCCCTCTTAAATTTTAAAAATTGTTATGTAGAAAAGTTAATTGCAGGCTTGTTGTAGAGTAATTATTAAGAAGAAGGCACCCAGGAAGGTCTCCCTGTCGTGAGTATTTACTGCTTGCTTGTTACTATGACTTATTTTGTATACCATTCCCTGAAGCTGTTACTTAATGGGGATGGATGAGCAGTTAGATAAGTTATACTGTTTGGGAAGTTGATTGTTTGCTTGACTTCTTAGGCCTTAGCAAATACAAGTTTTTTTGGCATTGGTTTTTTTTTTGGTTTTTTTTTTTTTTTGTGTGTGGTGTGTGCAGAGAATGTATACCTTTAATTTTAAGTCTTCAGGTTGGGTTTTTTCTTTCCCATTTGACACATGACTACTGTCATACTGCTGCTTCTTTGTATGTTTAATTAGTACCAGAATAGTTCAGTCTATACATAATCCACTGTACATCACCAGTGTTCGTTATAAAAACAGAAATTATAATAGAATGGTATTCTCCACCTTAAAGTTTTTGAAAAATCATGAATTCTTTCACATCGTGACTCAAGTTCAAGTCATGAGGTGTTCTCATTTTGAAAAACAGAGATCTTTCAATGCACTTTTGGTTTTCTTTAGTTTCTTGATTGTATTTCTGATAATTTTTGTTCTCCAAATCACAGAGAAGCTATAAACTTAATATTATAAAGCAGACTTGAGAGGCTTACCTCATTTCTTACTTGTACTAAGGTATTTAAAGAAAACACTAAAACCTATAAAATTTTGGACAAACATGTGGGAGAGCAGTTGATAGCTGCAGCATGCTTTCATGGTCTTGCCTGGCAGAGAATTGAGTCATACCTGTATTTCAGTTTTGTAAAAGTGGTGTTTGGAAGTTGTTGTGTTTCCTTCTTTGATGATTGCATTTCCATAGGATGCAGCTTGAGTGTGATATTTTTCATCCAGTAGAACCATGTTCCAGTTGGTCTGGAAAAGAACTCTTAGATGTTTCGCTTAAAGGGACAGTTAAGACAGGCTCATGCAAAAAATGGTGTTAAATTTATATTAACCATGAGAATTATTTTAGTGGTAGGATCATGTGTATAACAAAATATATACAAATGTATGATAATATCCTTGCTTAGAAGTATACACTGGGAAAAGGGACTGGGAAGAAAAGAGTGTGACATTTCTACTCCAAAAAGTTTTTGAGGTAAAATTGTAGCGGCCTAACATTAAAAGATCTGGCAAATCAGCATTAATGGCCCCTATACAGCAGGTATCATGAATTACCATTCACATGCAACCGGTAACACAGGTTATTTCTTTATGCATCCTTGCTTATCTCTTTAAAAAAAAACCCCAAACAAACAACCCCCCACCCTCAAGACAACAAAGAAAACAAACAAAAAAGACCCCCTCAAAATCCCAAAACTAACTAAGCAAACAGGAAAACTCCAAAGCCAAACCCTAAATCAGATAGGAGCTAATGTGCAAAGTTAAATAAAAAGTTCTACTCTTGAATCCATAAGTCACAGTTGGGTGTGTTATGTAGAATTTCAAGGACTAGGAGTTCATGTGAAGTGGTAGTTAAAGCTGTGCTTTCATCTCACACATCAGGCTTTCACAGCAATCTTAGAGAGTTACGAATTTCATCATCAATGACTATGATTCATCATACTAATCATATTTCATTACAAATTACTGTGATTGTTCATTATTTCAGCTGCACCTTACATGTTTTTTTGGACTTCGCTGAAGATTCAGTCACTTACAGAATGTCTGTTGTCACCCCTTACTGTATTTTACCTTTACTGCAAATTAAATTTCAGAGCCATTACAGTGATTTGTTTGTACACTGACTACTCTTTGCATCATTGAAGTCTTGAGAAAACTTGAAAGTTTCTGTAGCCTAAATCAAAGCCAGATGTTTGCATCCTTGAGGACCGTATTTCAGTAGCTGAGATACAAGGCCAACATTTCAACATTCTCAGAAGCCATATAAATATTTAGATACTATTAAAGTACTTAATTTAGATTTTGCAGTTAGGCTGTTTCTGTTAAAATTCAGAAGTTTTAGTAATTCAAATGGTGTCAGTGAAAATTAGCCCAGCAGTTTGTTTGTATTTGTAACACTATTAAATAACCCCCTTTTTAATTGCTATGACAATATGTACCTTTACATATCAAGCATGGCACTCATTTAATGAATTTCTCAGCAAGGTGATCCTTTAACTAAAATTTCTTTCCATTATCTTTTTTTGTTATCATAACTCTGAATTAGTGACATCAACACAAGTTTAGAGTGAGATCTTTTTTTTCCCCAAACTGAAATGCAGTAGTGATAATTTAGTGTCTAGTTTATTGGACAAGTACTGTTTTCCAAATAATTTGCATGTAGGATTCTGCATGGTAGTACATTGAGCAATACTGAATTAAAAAAAAGGAAAGTACATCACCCAAATGAATGTTCTATTTCACTTTATGTTATGTAGTAAATGACATTCATAGCCATGTAAATACATGATCTCAAAACAAGCTACCAGCTTCTGTGTGATAAACTTGTAGTTTGATTTTTTTTTTTTTTTTTTAATAATCCTCATTGACCTTTTAAAGGAACAGAGAGAACAACATGATCTGATTGCAAAAAGCAAACACTTTGGAATCTATCCCTAATTACAGACCAGATAATCCTTTTTGATTTTTGCCATGGACAGGGTGATAATAACAGCAAAACTATTAACTGGCTGAAAATCTGTTGGTACTCAGTCTGGCTTATCTGATGTTACCTTTTTCTGCCTTCTGAATTTTTTCCGCTTTTTACTTTCTGTGCATTGAAATTAAAATTGAGATTTGAGCTAGGACTAGAGATGAAAGAGATGTGTTACAAGTAAAAATTATGCTGTTGGCTCCTGACATAAGAAATATATGGGGATTATCCAAATAACATTTTTCATAGTTTAATATTCTAGCTGGCAAGTATTCTTGGAGGGAATGAAAAGAATGCGTGCAAGTAAAGCGAGATGGCAGCATGACTGAGCTGGAACAGTAGGAATAGTCAGTGAGGTAGGGAGTAGCCATACAGAATGCCTTTCTTCCAAAAAGTAATGAGAACTTCGTAATTAAGATAGTCGAAAAAGGAGTTACCCGTGAATTTATTCTCAATTGAATAAAAACCCAGTTTATAACTTTGACTCATTGAATCACATACTGGTTTGGAAAGGACCTTAAAGCTTGTCTAGTCCAACCCCCTGCCACGGGCAGGGACACCTTCCACTAGACCAGGTTGCTCGAAGCCCCATCCAACCTGGCCTTGAACACTTCCAGCACATGCTTATATTCCAGCATGATGAACAGTAACTGTGCAATAAGACATGACGTTATTTCTTATCAAATCTGCTTAACAGAGTTTAGATAGCTGAATTCCTCTTTTGTAGGTATTGGGACAGAGTTTAAACAAAATTCTGAGATAATTTTACTCTGTCCCACTGTTACATGTTGTATATGAAATTTGACAATTTTGAAGTAATGTTTTAAGTATTAGGAAATGCCCATGTACTGAAGAGGCTGTGTTTGTATCAGGCTGTGGCTTGTAGGTACTCAGCTGAGGAATCACTAACATGTCAGTGGTGTATTCCCCAAATCTTTTTTTATCTTTTAGATGCCTTTGGCTATGAAGTGGAAAGTAACAACAGGCTCATAAGTCTGCCATGAGTAATCAGCATTTCTTGAGTATAGTAGTAATATTTTCTTGCCATTTAACATCCCGTGATATTTATCACTACTGAAAGTCTCACAAGAATATCATTATTAATAAACAAGTTTCAAGAGAGTCTTACAAATTCTAGTCAGATTTTTAGTCTCACAAATGAATAAAAAAGCCATAGGCACTGGCTTCTTAGTGCATTTCATACTTAGAAACTAAAATTATTATGACTTCTCCCAGATTTTGAATATGCTAATCATGAAATTCCAGGAAAGCCCTGAAGGAGAAAATGTTATTTCACACCTACTACCTCCTGCCTTGACAATGAGAAGTGACACCATCTCTTTCACTGTAATGTGTTCCTCTTGTTGCTGGTGGCTCACCAGCAAGCTGAGCACAACCCATGCACTGAACTTTCTCTACTGCGTCCCTGCTGAAGGCCAGGCAAACACAGAAATGGTCACTGTATGCAGACTGCTTTGCTGACATTTTTCACAGGACTATTTGTGCATAATTTATCACCCATTTATGTGAAATACATGCTCAGGTCACTATGTGTGGCAGTAGAGCTTTGCAAGTTAAAGACGGTCTGGAATTCTTTCACAAAAGAGTTTTCTGGGAAAAGATCAGAAATTCAAAACATACATAAACTCTTTTTTAAAAATGCTTTCGGAAATGCCAGTGTTGCAAAAGATTTGACCAAAGGGCAAGATCTGTGCTTGTTTGATTCAAGTCTAAATCTTGCATAAGACTAAACTTCATGTTTAACTATCATTCTAAATCCACTTAGAGGTATTGAAGGTGGAGTGTGAAAGGTGTTGCTTTTCAGGGAGCATCCTGTTGACAGAATGCCTAACTGCTATGTGGCTTCCATTCAGGCTTGTGGGAGTTGAGAAAATAAGAAAAGCAGGACACCGGGAGGAGGATGAGAAAGCATATATATTCTGAGTAGCTTTGGTTGGGAGCAGAGAGAGATGCTCTGAAATTAGAGGTACCGTAATTTACTAATCTATAACATTGCTTACCAGTTTGTTATCCCAGTATTATTTCTGGTTTTGTAAACTGGAGTTCAGAATACAATCCAGTTTGTTTTATTTAAAAATAAATAAATAAAACAGGAAGCAGGGAAGTAAGAAAAGTAGAATGTGCTTGAATACATGTGTGCGCATTCCTGTGTCAAACGGTTGAAGAAGATAATGGGATTCACTAATGGCCTTAATGCCAAAATGATAACTACTACATTTCTGAAGAATTATGAATTTCAGAACTAAAATTAGTCATATGTAGAGAAAAGTGGTTTAATTTGGAAGTTCTTGTGGCCCTAGCTTCCATTTAGTTTCATGTTCGGGACCTAACGCACAAAGCCTGCAAGGTGCTCTACACAGGGAGGCTGCTGTGTCTTTCAAGAGTCCCTTTGATGTCCATGGAACAGATTATACTTGAAGTCAGGTAAACCTCTGAAATATTAGGATTATTATAAACCTTCCCATTCAGAAGATCTAGAAAAGGAAGCTAACATTTAAGAATCACTTCCATAGGGCAAACTAACATGTTTCTGAACGTGCTGTGCGGATTTAGGATGATTTGCAGTCTGTGTAGAACTGGTAGCATCTGTGGTTATCACAAGGAAGAGCATCAATTGCATGTCCAGTATGGTCAGTCAGTCTTCAGGTAGTCCAAATGATTTTCCTTTCTGTGGCCAGCTGCTAAGGCATCTAAACTCATTGAAGTGTTCTTTCTCAAAGGCTGAACTCCAGATCTTCTCAGAGCAGGACCTGAAATAGCATATGTTGAGTAACCATGTATAATAATATGTGTGTTTTCTTGTTGTTGGGTTTGGGGTTTTGTTTTTGTTGGTTTGTTTGTTTGTTTGTTTTTTTGGGGTGTGTGTGTGTGTTTTTGTTTTTTTGTTTTGGTTTTTTGTGGTTTTTTTTCTCCTTTTCTCTTCTGTAAATTCTTATCAATTGATAAGATCTCTATTTTTCTACTTGGATTGTAACAGGGCAATAGCACATAATATTAAAATGCATTGGCATGCAGGATGAACATGGTAGACTGGCTTTTAGCTCTTAATTCTAACAGTCATTGTATTTCCCCCTTACCCCTCTTAGGAAAACATAAAAGTTAAAAATTTGTACTTTCTAGTTACTTCTACAGAACCATATTCGAGTTGAGCCACTGTCAACTTAACTTAAAAGATTCAGACTTTTCCCAGAAGGAAATGAGGACACACGTAAGAGGCGTTCTTACAATGTCCTGTGATCTTTTTAGCTTCTGGCTGGTGAAATCTTGCTTTGTCCCAAGAAATGGCCTACTCAGATTCTCTGCTATAGTCCGTCATTAAAAGATAAGTGTTGGGTAGTTTTATTTCTGTATTACATTTATCTGAAAACTGGACCTGTGTGATAACAGTGATGGGCAGGCAAAAAACACCAAAACAAAACCAAAAGCAAGCTAATAGAAAACATCCAGGCACTTGTCACATTTGTTTAGAGAGGAAAAATCACAGTTAAATCCCATTAAAATCTATATATTCCATTATATATGGCCCAGAGAACATAAGAAAGTGCTTAGCACACTGCTAGGAGAGGAATGTAGAGCCAGTCAGTCACTTCTTCCTTCGCCACAATAGTAGCAAGAAAAATTGAGATAGAATCACAGGCTCGTCAAGTAGTTTGGGTTGGCATGGACATTTAGAGGTCTCTTCCTTTAACGATAAGATAGAGACACAAAGGTGGGATCCCAATTCTTTAACTAGACCTTCCCTTTTGGCCTGTTGATAACCTCTGTTTGCATCTCTAGCTGTAGAGAACAGAAGAGCTAAGCCTTCTGCTACAGGAAGGTCTCTGTTTCCTCTGTTCATCTGATGAAGTAGTCTGATTGTTCATATGGTATCAGAGGAAAGGGTATTTTTGACATCTGCAAAATCTACATCACTCAAAACAGGTCCATGACGCAGAGCTAGCCGCAATTCCACAACAGCCTCTACTGCTTAATTCTTAGTTCTCTCCTTGGTGTAGCTTTGAGGGCCATGCTTGATACAGTGTGGAGGATGGTGGAATTTCAAGACCTGGTATCAGACAGATTGGATGAGTCACCTATGGGGAGTGATTTATCGGCCTTGTAATGTTTTTGTGGTTTTGTTTCTTTTTATTTTAAGTTGGCCATAGGTCAGAATGCGTCTGTTGGTTCCAAACACCATTTCTAATGACCTGTATTTTGTTCTGTTCAGTTAAATTTGTATTGCAGTAAGAGCAAGATTTCTTACAACAAGCTAATCAATAACCCTTGGACCTGATCTATTAGAAAATACCTCATTTCTTTAGGACTGTGTATCTGATGTATTTATGAGGAAGTAGATGATTATGGATGTAATGATAATTTTCCTATTAAAAATAGAAGCAATACAGTACCCCAGGAGATAAAGTTCATACAACTTATATTTCACTCTACTTAATAGATAAACATTTTCAGCAGTTGCTTACGGCTATGATTTTCAACCAGGGATTCTGAAGATTAACACCGAGGTTTAAAGAAACACAGAGCACTGATAAATGCTGTGCTTTCCATGTTTGTACTTTTTTTCATATACTTTGTGATTGTAGTTCTTACACTAATTTACATGCTAATATGTTTTACCTGAAAAGACCTGTTGTCTTCATTGCACGTCTGCCAATGAGACCTACCAAATTTACTTCACTCTTACTTTTATTTGTTTACAGCGCATTTCAAGAAAATAAAAGTGTCTGACTTTGATCTGCATTTGTTCAAAATGCTTTCTATTGTGATGCCTTCTAGACTGCTTTCAATAGTTAAGCTTTTTGGACAGTGCTGTTAGGCTTTCTCTGCAGCTGCTGCAAGGAAAATACTCACATGGCATTGTCTTCCATTCAGCTGCCTACCAGGGTAGATGTGTGAAGAAACACCAGGTTGTAAAATGCTGAAATTGTTGTTTGAAGTGGCTTGTCTTGAACTGTGTGCAATATCTTGTTACTTCGAATGCAGCTTTCATAGCCTAAATCACTTTATTTTTGAATAGCATAACAGGAGACTTCAGCAAATACCTTTGTCCAGAGTAATAAATGTCTGACCCCTTTTGGGCTTTTTTGTGTAACAGAAATGCAAATGGAGGATAAATATTTTTTATTGATTTCTCTAAATCGTGTTACATACATCTTGTGTATTTGTTTTAAACAAGACTAGCAGAAGCAATTTGCAGCAATTTTTGGCTTATTAACCCAGCGGTCAGGAATCCTACTGAGACAATACTGATGTGCACTAAAGGGCTCAGAAGTTTCTAGACACTTCTTAAAATAACAGGTTTAAACTATTTAGCAAGAAAATTGTAGCAGATAAGTAACAAGTGGAAAATCATAAATTGAAAAATAAACACTACCAAGTGAATGAAGTTCAAATAAAAATAAATTGGGCTAAAAAAGGAAAAACTAATCAGAAACTTAAGAGGAGTAAATATGTGGTTTAAACATTGCTGGATTAAAAAATAAGTGAGACAGGAACTTAGAGGAAAGAGTAGAAGCACTCTACGAGGAAATAAAATCCTAAGAAAATGTCTTAAAAATTGTTATGGTGATACTATAATAAAGCAATGGAGAAAATGATTCAGACACTGCTTCTGTTGACAATATCAAATGGGAGTAATACCATCAAATTAATGGAGTTACCTTGTACTCGCACAAGAGTGATGCAAACAGCTTCTGGATTTAAACCAATTCTGCTTATCTTGTTAGCAGTTGTTGTGTAACTGCTCCTGACATAGAGATCTTGATCACCAGGGGTCTGATCCAGCTTTTTGGAATAGTTCTGCTTTCAACTTCCCTGGGAGATTTATTAGGCCTTAAACCTGCAGGAGCGCCAAGTGTTATGCAAATATTGCTTTTATCATTCAGGTTGTTCAGCGCTGCTGTGTATTATGTACTCCTCCTTGCCCATAATCAAGCAGTATAATCAGGAGGAGTGCTACCTGTGCCCTGACTGCAAGGCTTCTGCAAAAAGAGCAGCTCTGCCTTCATTGCTGCTGCGGAGAAAACTTAATTTAAAGCAGAGATCATATCCCAGCCCCACAGTGGTAGATACCTGTGGATGTAACTGCCTCATGGCAGGTGGTGGTCTGGGCCTTTTTAGTAAAATTCCCATATTTTCAGAAAGTTAGTTTGAGGTCAAGGTTAAAACAAGGAAATGGAAACAGTTAACCCATTGCAGTTCTGGTCTGTGGCATGGGTCCCTGGGCAATACGGAGGCATGCACAGGGCTCGTGACTGACATCCCTCCCAAAACTCAAATTATTTTCACTTGGGATCAATAGGAATCAAGAGCTGTTAAAAAAACAAAAGAAACCCCCCATCTCATGAAAAAATCCAAAAGAAACAAACGAATGAAAATCTAAGCCTGTTCGGGGTGGGGGTGGGGGAATAAAACCAAAAAGGAATTAAGATTAACAGAAAAAAAATTAAAAATTAACACACAGCTACAACAGGGACAAAATAATGGGTGATTGCTTTAGTGAGGCCCACAAGTAGAGGGGATAAAGAAAAGAATTCCTTAATGAGCCTCCAGGTTGTCAGTAACTTCTTTTAAGATGAAATACACTGGATCTCAGACTCCACTGTTATATTGTATTTATCAGTCTTTTTTATGGTAGTCCCTTTGTTTGTCAAGATGGGGCAGTAACAATCTATTTGTCTACCCACAATAACTCTTTTATATCTTCAGGTGGTTAATAATGAGGCTTCTCTAATCACCTGCTATAACTACTGTTCTTTTTTGTTGGCATAAATTACTGGATACCAACAGCAAACAATAAAAAATAACATTTGTAAATCAGAGCATGGGACTGGAGTCAGGAAATGGCCTGCATTAGACACTTAATTTGAAAAAAAGCAAGGACAGAAAGAAGTAGGGGACCAGTATTTATCTTGCCAGTCACTGTGGATCAGCAAAATAAGCAAAATAAGCTGCATTCAGTCCCCCAGAGTTCTACGCCTGTGTACAGAAATGCGTCCAGACTGCCAAAGTGTTCACTTCTTCAATTAAAGCCTTATGCAAAGCTTTATCTGCTGATTTTCTGTAGGTGTCCTGGCAGAAGAATTTATGTTGAATTGGAAGAGAGTATTTTTAGGTATATTTTATGTAATAGAGATGGCATGTAAGAAAGAGCAGCTGCCCTCATCAGAAGGCAAGCTTTACTTCTCAGGAGTATTCCACAAAACATTTTTGTGTCAGCGACTGTTGATTTGTTGAAACTGGAAGGCTTTGTAGGTGTGTAACATTACAATTTTGGCTAGGAAGTGTTTTGTTATCAGTATCAGAAACTCAGATGTGTCACGACAAAGTGTGCTGATTTTTTTTTCAATAATTTTAATTTTCAGATTAATCTTTTTTTTTTTTAGAAACAAATTCAGTAAGATCTACCACTTGAATTTCCAACTGCAGTAATTACCATAAATAATTACTACAGTAATATCTAATATACTTGTGAATAGTATATTTGAAAATGTTGAAGCCCCTCAAGCTCTTTCAAATAAAGCCATTTCTGTATGTTGAAGGTTTAAAAATTCTTTAGAGATTATAAAAACCCCAGAAATACCATCTATACCCTTAGAATTTAAACTAGTGCTTTCAGTCCGAATTACTCTTTTTTTAAGATATCTATTATCTGTGCTATGACAATCCAATGGCTTGAGCAGCCTTTCACAGTTGTATCCTAATGCTTTGGTTTTAGATGCAATACATTTAACCTACTTTTACCTCAGACTTAATTGAGAAGTAAAATCATCATTCTTTCATCTTTTCAACTTGAACAGCTCTGAGGTTTTGCAGAGCAAAGTGAATTTTCATTGAATTTTTTCAGTGAGAAACTGTACTTGAAATCCTTTGAGAGAAAAAATACTCATGTCCATGAATGTTTTCTATTCTGTATCCTTTATTTGTTTCTGTAGATGGTAGTGATGTAGAATTTATTTTGTATACTTTACATATTATATACTTTTATGTACTTTATATGCATGTGTATATGTGTATGTATACATAATACGCGCATTGGTGTAGTGCTAGCACCATACAAAACCATACAAAGACCTCGTTCTTACTGTAAAAACATAAGTCTTTTGTGGCATTCCATGTTTACTAATGGTAGGCGTGTGGAAAGTGGAAATAGATCAGAAGGCATTGATACACGACAACAGCTTATGACTTTAATTGTACCTATTAAGTTGTAATCACTTTCCTCCCTTTGTTCCTCTACATTGATGAAAAAAGGCATTAATTTGTTTTTTTATGGATTATTCATTATAAAGACATCCATAATACCCAGTATTTTCAGCTCCTTTTCAGTTGTTTTGTTTTCTTCCTTTCATATTTACTGGCTGCCTAGTCCTCTGTTTTTACTAATATATGCTATACATGCAGGCTCAGGATGCTGTTAAGAGCCAGAGAACAGCAGTTGCATTTCAAACAGTACATCTTGGACATCCTATATATAATTAAGCATGTTAACATTATGTCGATGCAGTTAATAAAGCAAAGCTGCAGATGAACAACAACAACAACAACAAAATAGCAGGCCAGGTAGGCCTCCTTTTTCTTTTTTTCTACTAATTAAGCCAGAGTGGGAGACCAGCTTTATTTTTAGGCCCACATAAGACATGCTGTTGAATCTGGGATATATCTGGGGTGTTGAAGGGAAAATGAATGATTTGGCCTTTAGAGTAGAAGTAATTATAATGCACTTCAGCTCTCCAGATCAGATATTTTGGTTGCCTTGCAATGCCAGACAAGAAACCGGTTTTTATAGGAACATTTGTCTATGTTCTGAAGCTGAAACAGAGCAATAATTTAGCTTAATAGTCAAGGATTTTATGTACCATTATTAAAATAACAGTTTAGGTCCCTTTTACAATATGGTGTACTAAAAGCATTGCATTTCTCAACCACTGCATTTATATCTTTCATTTATACTGTTCTCTGCCGGAGTTTTTTTTTCTTAGCCTTTTTCAATTACTGTTCCCAGGTCTTCATTTTAAAATCTTACTCCATACCAATCCACAAACAGCGAGCACATTCAAACTGCTACCCATCTTTGCTTATGTTTGATTTACAAATTACACTAGAAAATAAAAATAAATTAAAAACCACTGCCAAGAATACACTTCGTTCGTGCAGTGTGGGCCATACTGAGGTAAGGTTTTGACATACAAAACCCTCTTTCTTACTTAGTGTTCCTGTAAACCATTATACAGTAAAGTGGCTTTTAGACTGAGAGTCCTTGCAGCATGACTTTGAGTGCTTGGATGGCCACAGTGAAAGAAAAGCTGGGGAAAGCTGCAGAGCAGTGAGGATAAGTGATTGCTCAAGGTCAGGGCTATGCTGCATGAGTGAGTACAGCGTGCATGTGTGTGAAGCAACTGGGGCCATCAAACAATTTCACTGTAATCTAATTTACCACCTTGGCCAAGCCCTTGTTTTAGATGTCTTTGTGTTGCCAGCTACTGCATGGAACAGATGCTGTCAGAGGTTCACACTCAGTTGTTGCCTGCTACCTTTAGTTAAAATGTGCCTGGTATGTATGTTGTTTCATTTAATTTTGTGTCGTATTTGGGGAGAAACCAGGGCTAGAAGAAACCTCTTTGACAGTATGCTATACCAGTCTGTACAGGAGTCTTTACATGTGTAGAAGTTTCAGATTTTTTTCTGTTTCTGAACAAGTTTAAACAAGTAAGGTAAAAATGGCATCTGTTCACCTTTTCAGAGACTCTCAGCAAGAATTACCAAAAGAGCTTATATCATTCATGGACAGAACTTTCATGTTACTGCCAGCTGCATTATCCAAAATAAACAGTCACTTCCTTATTGTAGCTGATAGCTGTAATGCCCGTATTATTTCATATCTTGCACAGATGGGACACATAGCTTTATTGCCTAATTATTATTCTGAGTGTGATCAGTAACATCACCTTCCTGTAAAGTCAGAAAGAAAATTATGAAAACCAGCAATGCTGGTCTATCTCCTCAGGTGACATGTCTTTTTCGGTGGTGACAGAATTTTTATGGTGATAGATTTAAATACCTGTGTGACCAAAATATACATGAAATGAATGCAGTAAGATGAGGCAAGTACAACAGTGGAAACTTACAGAATATTTTGCTTTATGCTCTAGCTGCAGGGTTTGATGTAATAGAGTAGAAGAGCTCATTGCAGAGAATGTTGATGTAGGAAAGAGTGTTTTGTGCTGACATGTCACTTAAAATGGTCACCAATGTGCCAGTGGGCTTTGAAAGTGAATGTCTTGATTGCCACCACAGCCTACGCTCACTTTGCTTCTGCCTGCAGAGGGGTTTTGATGGGCATGAGCGGGATTCATTCCTGAGATTGTATTGAAGTGGAAACCCTAACGCTTACTTAAGGGTCTGAACCAAGGACTGATCATTTGGGCACCTTCACATCACACAGAGGGAAGAGATCAGAGCTGGAACAGAATCCGCAGACCTTGTACCAGGTAGACACAGAAGTCTTGAGTGCTGCATGCTTTGAAATACTGATCTGTTCGTCTGTTGAGCCAGGCTATTTTCTAATTTAGACATAGCCAATGCTGGCTGCTTTACATAGACTACTTCAAATATGCTTTACATTTTGGAATATTGCTTGAAAGCAGAAAATATTCCTTCATTTTCAATATGTGTTCTGAAACTATTGATTCTATGGTTCTATGGAGGTGAATGTGCGGATTTTTTAGAAATGTATACATTTTTGTATATATGTGGACACATATGTAAGGGTTTTTATGGAATGCACTTGGTACTTATATGATTTTTCAGAATTTTGAAAAATGAGCTACAAATTTTATATGTTCCTTAGATACCTAACTTGGGATATTAAGTGTTGCTGATTTCATCACTAGTGTTGACGCCTCTTGTAAAAAATGTGACCAAATAATGTATTTCATAGAATCATAGAAACATAAGTTGGTTGGGTTGGAAGTGACCTTAAAGCTCATCCAGTTCCAAACCCCTGCTGTGGGAAGGGACACCTTCAGCCAAGTTGCTCAAAGCACCATCCAACCTACTAATGGTGACTTTTTAATTGCTCAACTTTCAAATTTGGATTTACTTAGGATGGGAAAAGATAAATTCAACAATGCTGAGATTAATAATTGCTTAGCAACCAGTAAGTGAATATATCCAACACAGGGCAAACAAAGGGAGCACAAAACTCTTTCATTTCTGTAATTATATACTTATAAATACATATGTATAGAGCTACATATATATGTGTGTTTATCTGTACACATAGACACATATTCTGGTGCTTCCAGATTATTAACCTGAAGATCTGTGGAGCATAAAAAAGAGAAATAGAAAGGTCAAACTGAGATATAAAGTGCGACGAAAATTGGGAATATTTAATCAAAAGTGATAATTCCACTTTATTTTTTTTTTCGAAACCCTCTTGCTCCACTTCCATGAAGTGAAAGTAGAAACTGGAAAGATAACTGTCAAAACAAGTAAGATTATGTGTACCTGAATGCTCTCAGTGCATAGGGAGGAGAAGGAAGGAAGATGCTACTTGCCTAGAGAAGGTCAAAAGGACTTGCTTGACTTTCTATTTTAAAGGGTACCCTTTGAACTCTGCTCCTGATTTGATTGTGTACATGGATTTTCTCTCTAAGGAGAGCAGGGGATAGGCAAGAGACAAGCTGCTGTGTGTCTTAGTTGTTTCTTGATCAGGGGTTTGAGTCATTTCCAGAGCCTTGGGAACCGTGAATATTATGAAGAAAGATCTAGGAAGAGCTAATTGTCAAAAGCTCAATGTAGGCTGAGTCAAATGAGAAATATACATCCATGTATTGACCATCTGATGGTCAAGGATATTTATAGGTGGAGACTACTAGCAGTTAGTGGAGAAGCCTGCTCACTGATTTTTTGAGAGAAATCGGTGAAGTTTTTTCAGGAGATATGCAAAACACAGTAATTGCTAGCAAGAAATGTGAATATTTTACTTACTGAGAAATTTCAAGTGACCATACTGTTAAAAATCTCCTGATCACCTTTGAAAACGAAGGACAAGTCGCTGGAAATGGTAATGTATTCCTGTCATGACTTGATATCTCTCTGAAAGTTTCAGTTACACAAAACAACTTAATGGATAGACAAGTTTAGCCTAAGTGCCTTGCACAGCAAGTCTCAATTTAAGCTCTTATTTCCCTTTTCATAAACCTCTCTCACCCTGTATATCTGAACAGGTGCAGAAATACAAGTTCATTCACATGTGTTAGCAAGTGGCAAATAATTGTATCAACACGGCTGATGTGAATGACAGTTACAGTCAAATGAGTACATGCAAGGAATGCCTAGGTAATTTTTGCCAGCTTTGCTGAGCATGCAGAGAGAAAAAATGCAGTGGAAGGTTGTGTTGGTAGGGATTAGGACGTCTTCATTAAAGGCATCTGTCAGCTATCTCCCTTCCAATGATGTAGGAAGCATCCCTGCTGTTAGCTGAGGTTGGGTGCTAGGGATGGTGCGCCTTGTACCTTCAGCTGATGAATTTGGGACAACATATCATCTTTTCCTTTGATGGAACAATGCCTTAAACTGATGACAGCTTTCCCCAAATCATTGCGGCAGTGTGTGCATGAAGAATTTTCCACAAGTTGTAAAAATATTTGGAAGTGCATTACATAAACCATATTCCTCCTTTAATCTTTTTTTTACTAATAAAGATTTGAAATGACAGGAATAGTTAAATCTTTTTCCTCTGCAAAGCTAGTTGGCATAGAAATGAACTCTCTGCAACTGGTCAAAGAGGGAAGAGTTTGTTTTTTAAGCTGTTTTCTGTTCCTGCTTGTATTTCATATTGTCAAGCATCAGATGCTTTGAAAGTCTGTAACACAGGAGGCTGAAGTACAGTGACCTACTGCTCTTTCACATTCAAATGAATAAAGTAGCTTATACTGTAGACCTTTAGAAAGAGATTATACTCTTTTTAAGGCAGAAGGGGATTTATTATGGTGGAAATTAATCTCTGCAGATGTTACTTTAGGGTTCTGTTCTAACCCTGAAAGTAAGAACACACTTCTACTCTATTGTACTATTAGACTAAATCCAAAGCTTAAGTCACTACTTCATCTTCACCCAGGACTAATGTTTAGTCCAGTCCCAGAGTGATATTTGAACAACAATTCTCTGCTTAGAATAATCTGATTGTCTTTATGTAATACCATTGCAGATTTTCAGAAATCAGCTGCTGCATCTCCTCAGATTGCAAGACTGGAAAAAGATAAATTTAAAGAAATGTTTGCACCTAATTTACATGAGTATGTTGCAGTTGTCCTATACAAGCACAAGCCACAGCTTGTTTAAGAGCATGAAGTCTCTTGATCCCAGAGGATTTCAGTAGAGGAAGTAATTGCCTTATAAGACCTCTGATAAAATCATGAGTTTATTATTCTGAGATTTATGTTCTCCTGTAAGTTTTCTCATGTAATTCATATGCAGACATTTTAAGTTGATGATATCAGTTTATTCATTTTCTGAAATAATTTAAACAGTCTGCCATGAATATTCTGATTAAAAATTTAGCTGAACCTCCTATCTGCTTAGTAGGCAAATCAGCCTAGAAAACAAACAGAAGGATGTAGATGAATTATTGGTGTCTGGAAACTTCCCTTTCAGATAAGAAGGGATACAAGTTAATTGTTCAACTGTCTTTTTACCTTACGAAAAACAAATCGGCTGCCTCAACATTAAATCTGAAAAAACAGCTTACAGTTTTCTCGGGAGAACTGCACAGCTCATTTGTTTTCGTGTTCCCATTTTGCATCTCCTCACAGGTGTGTCTTCAATATGATTTATGGTTCTGTTAGTGGTTCAGCTGTGGAGAAATAGATTTGAACTTAGACACTGTACAGATGATCCTGTAAGTCAGAAAACTGCTAAAGCTCATTTTCTGAAAATTCATAGAATCATAGAATAGTTAGGGTTGGAAAGGACCTTAAGATCATTTAATTCCAACCCCCCTGCCATAAGCGCACGGTCCCCCAAGCCTCTGTCCAACCGGGCCTTGAACACCGCCAGGGTTGGAGCATTCACAACTTCCTTGGGCAGCCCATTCCAGTCCCTCACCACCCTCACTATAAAGAACTTCTTCCTTATATCTGATCTAAACTTCCCGTGTTAAAGTTTAAAGGCATTACCCCTTGTCCTACCACTGTAGTCCCTAACGAAGAGTCCTTCCCCAGCATCCTTGTAGGCTAATCCCTTCAGATATTGGAAGGCTGCTATGAGGTCTCCATGCAGTCTTCTCCAGGCTGAACAGCCCCACCTTTCTCAGCCTATCTTCACAGGGGAGGTGCTCCAGCCCTCTTGTCATCCTCGTGGCCCTTCTCTGGACTTGCTCCAGCAGCTCCATGTCCTTTTTGTGTTGAGGACACCAGAACTGTACACAATACTCCAAGTGAGGTCTCACGAGAGCAGAGTAGAGGGGCAGGATCTCCTCCTGCTGGTCACGCTTCTTTTGATACAGCCCAGGATACAATTGGCTTTCTGGACTGTGAGTGTACACTGAAGCCAGCTCATGTTCAGTTTCTCATCAGCCAACACCCCCAAGTCCTTCTCTGCACAGCTGCTTTGACTCTCTTCTCCACCCAGCCTGTAGCTGTGACTGGGGTTGTGCCAACCCAGGTGTAGGACTTTGCATTTGGCTTGGTTAAACTTCATGAGGTTGGCATCAGCCCACCTCACAAGAGTGTCAATGTCCCTCTGGATGGAATCCCTTCCCTCCAGCATATCAACCAAGCCACACCGATTGGTGTCATCGGCAAACTTGCTGAGGGTGCTCAATTCCATTGTCCATGTCACCAAAAAAGATGTTGAACAAGACAGGTCCCAACACCGATCCCTGAGGGACACCACTCGTTACTGGTCTCCAGATGGACATTGAGCCATTGACCACAACTCTTTGCATGCAGCCATCCAGACAGTTCTTTAACCACCTGGTGGTCCATTCATCAAATTGATGTCTCTCCAATTTAGAGACAAGGATGTCGTGTGGGACAGTGTTGAACGCTTTGCACAAGTCCAGGTAGGTGACGTCAACTGCTCTGCTGCTGACCATCAGTTCCATAGCCCCATCATAGAAGGCCACCAAATTGGTCAGAAAGGATTTGCCCTTAGTGAAGCCATGCTGGCTGTCACCAACCACCTCGTTGTTTTTCATGTGCCTCAGCATTCTTTCCAGGAGAATCTGCTCCAAGATTTTGCCGGGCACAGAGGTGAGACTGGTCTGTAGTTCCCCGGGTCTTCCACCTTCCCCTTCTTGAAAATGGGGGTTACATTTCCCTTCTTCCAGTCATGGGGAACTTCACCTGATTGCTGTGACCTCTCAAATATGATGGGCAGTGGCTTAGCAACCTCATTTGCCAGCTTCTTCAGGACCCGTGGATGGATTTCACCAGGTCCTGTGGACTTGTGTACATTCATTTTCTTAAGGTGGTCTCGAACTTGATCCTCTCCTATTGATTTTAACGTGAAACTGCAACTGGTAGCAAGTACTTTCTCAGTCCTCCTCTGAAGTTTAGTTGCTCTTCTGGGCTTTCTGAGGCTCATTCTTACTATCCCTAAACCAAATTTCTATTAACTGGCTATTTTCTGGGCTGCATGTTCTTTGGTGCTAATTGGGGATTTCTTCTTTGCAACAAGTTTTATTCTTATGAAAGGCAATAACTATTAATTTTATTTCCTTAGAAGGAGCTTTTAAAATAAGCCATATGTAGCAATACAGGAAATCGAATAAAAACATAGCTGCTTGTTTAGGTAGGAATGATGGTCTACCACTTCCCACCAATGGTGAAACCAAATGCTTGATCTACAAAACACCCTCTATATAGCATACTGGTATAGAGTGTGGCTAGCACCCTGAACTGATACTTTTGCAACTGTTTACCTGCAGATTTTGTCACACCTTTTCTTTCAGTGGCTGTCAGCATCTCCTTGGGCTCCTGCAGTGCGTTTACCTCAGTATCACCTTATGTAAATTTAATTGCATCAATATGTAATATATACTAAATGTGTTCATATTTATATTTAATGTGCATTATATAAAAGAATAAAGAGGGTTGAATTTTTCCATGCACACCTTCTATTCATGGAATCTGTTCTTAAATTACAGAAGAAAATGAGCCCAAACAACTGAATCATCTTTCTTCTACCACTTCCTTCCTTCCAGTTTTGAAATCTTGTGACATGTTTCTGTCTTTGTCATCATTTCATTGTCTCAAGCAGATGTTTCTTACAATTATAAAATAGTTGAGGGA
>NW_009940602.1:45545-75584 GCF_000696875.1 Nestor notabilis
CATTGCAGGCTGATGATTTTGTGTGTGGGAACTGAAATACTTCTCATACACCTAATTCAGGGTACCATCCCTTAGCTTTTGGCAGGTATTCCTATTCCAGGAGCTATAATGTTAGAGAGTAAAAATGTTGGAGTAAATAATTCTTTTCCTTTTTTCCACTGACAAAAATTAGTGAACTGCAAATTGATTTGCATATAGTAATGGTAGCTGGCTGGTTTATGTGATTTTACAACAGAGTAGTTGTAGTAGTATTAGTGTGTGCAGGTGGTTGTGGATAGTAGTTTCCTATTTGCACAGTGCATCTTCTTTAGCCATCATATCACAAAAATTGTTTTCATAAACTGTGGATTTCTGTTCTTGACAAGGATTGATGGGCTAACTGTTACCATCATGGTGTGCTGCATTATTTATACACAGCAGCTGAGTTCCTTTTTTCAGGTTGTCCTTTGCTGTCAAGTGAAGTGCTGTCAAGCGCTGTCAGGTACTGCACTCTTCAGTCAAAAATCACCTAACATTTTGTGGGGTTTTATAAGATCAAAAAAGTATGCTATACAGAAGTATAAAGTTTGACGAAGAGTGGTTTTACGATTTTTTCCCTCCTCCCCACCATTACCTGCCTGTGGAAAAAAAGAATAGTTATACATTCAGTAGTTTGTTGAAAAGGATGTGGCATAGGAGTAGTTATGTGAAGGTACGTCATGCAGCAGGACGGACGTACAGAAAAGTTCATCTCCAAGTGCTTTTAATAAAAGTTCAAGTTCACTGATTGAATTATTCACCATGGACAAAAGCTGTCATAGCCTTGAAAAAAAGCCTAATTGTTTCTAGAAAATCAATATCTCACCATTTTAGTTGAATTTTTGTATGTATTTTTTTCTGAGTTTGGAGAAGTACATGGGGTTCTTTCTTAATTAGATTTTGAGTATGCATGCATCTTCAGTGATGGGCAATGCGCTCAAATGGTTATTTTCCTTAAGAATGTTCTGAAGAAAATAAAGACATGAGGAAAAACAAAAATAAAAAAATCACCCAAATGCAGTATTCTCTAATCATGTAAATCTTTTGTCTGCTCCTCAATACAGTATGGACTGAGATAATGTGGGTTACATTTCTACCTTAACTCTTCCATGTATGATGTCATGCAAAAAGGAGGAAATACGTATGCATGTATATATACATATATACTTTATATATATATGTAAAATAAGATATATATATATATGTAGATAGGTAGATAGATAGTTACAGATATAGATATAGATAAAACATCAAAATATGAGGTAAATGCAAAGAGATCATGAGTTCTTGCAATTGGGGGGGACCAGCATGTGAGCACACCCTTTGCTGATTCTATTTTACAGATTCTTGCACCAGACCTCAGTAACTTGATACAATGAGATTTTGCTGTCCGAGATTTTGCTGTCCAAGATTTTCCCAAGAATGAAGTAAAAGCAGCAATATTTGTAGTACATGTTTTATATGCAGGCTTGAGATATACTTTAATGTTTGAGTAGCCACATAATGAAAAGTGCAGGGTTAGTCAGAATAGTAAAGAAAACCATGAATTACTGGTTTTGACACTTGCATTCTTACTGGACCCCTTTAAGAACATTTTAATAAAATTACAATATTAATTGTCTTTTGGTGTTGTTTTTTTTTAATAAAGGAGTTCCTCTTACAGTGTTTGTTTAATTTATAGAAATTTCTCAAATTGCACAGTCTGTTGCACAAACAGCCTATCACAAACTACCACTACTGAAAGTCTGCAGCACAGAGCACCATTCTGTAAGAGTTACTGTAAAGGCTGTAGTTCTTTCTTTGTGTTTATTTTACTTTTCCATTCACCATGACTCTAAGCTTAAATTCTAAAACTACTGTTGTGTTTAAAAGTTGTGTCATAAACAGCACTGTGTTTTAATGGTAGCAAATCCCTTAATCAGTTGTGTTAAGACAAAACACACACATCAAACTCACCAGAGTGTGTAACAAATTAGACTTCAATATTTCAACATGAATGGCTTCTTTAGAGGAACAAAATGTAAATTGAGGGAAATATTGTTGATTCAAAGGTGATTTTTTTTTCTCTTGTGCACAATTTCACAGACACTAAGCTGTAAATAAGGGTGATAATATTTTAAGTGAGTTTTACTAACGTAAGTATGCAGATTTGCAGAGCCTGATATCTAGTTGTAAGTAGAATTATTGCTTGCTTATGTCTGTGCAGTTGCTTATATCTCTGACTGCATCATGTGTGCCATCATATTATGGTATTATTTTAATTATTGTTCAAGTTCACAGTATGGAGTTTTCCTCTTTAACCCTCTTTATCATCACATGAACGAAGCAGGCTAGGGGTTTCTTTAGTTTGTTGGTTTTTTGGTTGGTTGGTTTCGGTTGGTGGTTTTTTTGGGGTTTTTTTGGTTTTTTTTGTTTGGTTTTGGGTTTTAGTTTGGTTTTTTTTGTTTGTTTGTTTGGTTTGGTTTGGTTATATTAAATATATACACCAGTGACTGGCGTAGAATTTGGGCCATGGTGGTGGGTCAAAATAGCACTTAGTGCAGCTATTTCCTGAACATGGAAATAAATGACTACTGCTAGAGGACAGCATCTGCTTTATTAGTCACAAACTGTAGGTCAGGTCACGTTAATTCGGACTGAAAAAGCCAACACGAATTCTCAGACAAATGAAAACCACACAGTTTAGTTATAGTAGGAGATTTCAGTTTCTGGAAACAAAATGGTAAACTGGGGTTGGTTCTGCTTGTCAGTCAATACAAAACTTACAAATCAGTATTTTGCCTTTTTACTTAGCTTTTTCTTTCTTCTATTCCACAATTGAAATAAGAACACTGAATCAGGAAACATGTAGCAAAAAACTCCCCTCTCATTTTAATAATACCCGTATGGATTTGCATAAGTGTTCCTGCTCCAGATGCTATGTAATTTGTAAATTTAATGTAAAGTATAGGAATACAGTTGTCAGAGCATTCAGTTAATGGTAGTTGTTCTTCTACAACCAAATGCCTAAGACCCGTGAGGTAAAAAAATCAAGCATCATTTGCTACCCCAAAAAGGCAACAAGCACTGAAAATGAGAAGTCTTGACTTACTTAGATTCAATTACGAAGAGAGATAATGTCTAGTTATTAGACAGATAATGTCTTATGTTGTTGATTCTTTTCAAGTAGCTCAGCCTCTTTGGACAATCTTCAAGACCAAACTGTTTAAACGAAGTATGTAGACACATGACAATTCTTTGTGTTAAATAAAATTAAATAAAAATAACCCAGCAAACTAACCCACAACTAAAGTTTTTTGCAACTGGTGTGCGGAATTCATAAAGGCAGCTTTGTACATCAGTTAAATTTCTTAAGTGATTGTTAGATTGGAATTATCACACCAGGCACTAATCTGAAGTCTGTACACCAGAAAGGCATTTAAAACAATTTGAGGTTCATTACGAATACTGTAGTCAAACAGGTGTTATAATGTCTGACATAAACAAGTGGATATCTGTAACCTTTTACAACTACATGGCAAATGGCTGGCAACTTTTCAATTTAAAAATTACACACACTCAAAAAAAGGTATTTATTTTTTAATATTTACCTACCTGCAGATGTTACTTTAAGTTACATTTGCAAAAATTTTGCAAAACAAAACTGTAATATACAAACTTTCAGTGTTTCTAAAACCAATACTAAGCAATAGAGAGCACAGAGCCATCTTACAAGATGAAGCTTGAGATAAATAAAAATGTAGAGAAATATGTATTTAATTAGCTGAGGAAAAAAAATATTAAATTGAAATTAACCAAAGCCTAGGACATTCTTTAGGATTGCTTCCAGTTATTCTGTTGGGGACATGATGCAATCCTGTATTTCTTTGTATTTATAGAACTGTGATAGGGTGAGGTTCTTTAAGGGTGTTAAAAACTGAGGAATTGCAAGAACTGAACAGACACTCTTCTATTTGGTATCTCCTCCTGAAGGCTGTTTCAAATAATAGCGGATAGGAAGTCACAATAATGTGTAGTACGTGCTAGTAATGCTCAGACATGTTCAATTTTTGACTATATGAAGCAGCCCTCTGGTGCATCTTTCATAGTTGCCTCTTTCTGCTGTTGATTACCTTGACACTAATTAACTGAATAGGGTGAAATCAGTGAAAAGCAATTGAAAGATGAGCAAAATCTGCTTGTTTAGGCAGGCTGATGTGACCCACTGTACCAGTGCTTGCCCTGTGTTGCAGGGAGTTTTGAAGCATAGCTAGTTCATAGCATAGTTTTGAAGTGAAGCATGGCTCTGTTTCTAACTATTAGTTGTGATTCTGCAATCAAAATGAGTTATGGGAGACTTTAATATACTTCCTTGGGACATGAAGGAGACTGTCAGGGAGCACTGGAGGGACTGTGACCACTCAAGTCCTTCAGTCTCCATCCCTGCCATGGAGTTGGTGGGTCACAAGTCATAGTGGAAGCTTCCCTGGGGCACTGTGTGAACATACAGCAGCTCTGGTTAAATGGTTCCAGATCAAATATCGTTGACTGGATTAAAATAAAATTGCTCAAGAGACTTTAGTGGCTTTACTCTGTACTGTCAGACTTCATCCTGGGATCACACATATTTGGTCTTTGTGTGAATTACATAAAGCCAACATAGAAGCACACTGCTGGCCTGAATCCATGCTCTGTGTTCATCAGAAATATGGCTGCATGCCAATGCCTGGTCTGGATCATATCTGTGCCATTGAGTGATTTAAGTGTGTAAGTCTGGAGTGCATGATGATGTAACCACAGCCACAGTTGTCTGTTTACAAGCTAGGTGATAAGTCAATAGCCTGAACTGAAACCACCATTCAGTTTTATCAAATCCTGGGGAAATTCTTTCCCAAGTATATATCCTGAATTATTTCAAATAAGAGAAAACAAAAAATTATTTTTTGTTAAATTTTACTTTTCAAGTAAATAGCTGTTGGTGTATCTGAGAGTTTCACATTTTATGAAGTAAAAGTCTAGGGGAAGATGATTACACAGAGGTGCGCTGTTTAAATACAAAATGGAATTAGTCAAAAGGTATTCAAAAGACATACAGCTAGTCGTTCCTTTCTGTTCTTGGTTATCAGCCATTTGCCATGCTTGTAGCTTGTGCATAACTTTTTGAGAGTTTTGTAAAGAAATCTCTTTTCTTTCTTTCACTCCACAGGGGATGCTTGTGACTCCAACCCATGCAAAAATGGTGGCATCTGTCTGTCAGGGCTGAATGATGACTTCTACTCATGCGAGTGTCCTGAAGGCTTTTCAGACCCCAATTGTTCTAATGTTGTGGAGGTTGGTAAGTGCAAACTTCAAATGCTGAAATAATTGTTTAAGTATCCTGATAGTCTGTAGATGGCCAACCAGTGACCATGTTTACAACGTTCCGTGTAGTGCTGTGGTCATTGCATTGTTCATTATTGGTTTCTTAACCTTATCTCTCTGTCACAGTTATCTGTGTCATAATTAACAGTTAAAACAGTATCTGACAAGTGTGCCTGCAGAACAGAATCACACAGAAGAGTTCAGTGCTGTACTTCACAAAGAGAAAAAAAGATCATAGTAGTGACTTAAAATTACCAACATTTCTCAAAGATCAGTGTAATCGTATATTTCTATATATCTTTCAGCTGATCAGTGACCATTTAAACCTTGGTTTCTGATAGTTGTATCCTGAGGTTCAGTCTAAAGAGTAATTACTTAAACAAGTGAAATTACAGAAACAGTATAGGAGAAACCAGAATAACACATAGTAGTCACTTCTTTGAATTTTAAAACAAATACCCAGATGGAGGTTGCAATTAATCATTATATGAGTACACAGAGTGCAAGTCAAATGTACTGAAGTTTTGTGACGTGCATTTGGCTCAGGGTAAACGTAAATATAAGTGGCAGATTCAAAAGTTTAGGTCAGATCAAGCCTCGATTTTAGGAAAACTTAAGGATAAAATCAAAGTGCAAAGGAAAAGCTGATAGCTCATTGAGTCACAGGCCATCCCACTGTTTTTGATGGAGCAGGAGAGCTACAAGTTGCCCAAGCTCTTACATTATCCCGAAGAAGGTATAAATGTATGCATGGTAAAGCAAAACAATAAATAGACATTACTGCTGAAATAGATACATTTTCTCTCTCTTCCTTGGAATTGTGGGAGTTAGAATAGGAAGGGAAAAGATACAGAAAAGCACTGACTTGGGGAAGAGATGGCAGTGCCTTTTATTCTGTTTGATCAGGAAAATACACAAAAGTGGAGGTTCTGTGACAGTATCTCTTATCTGAAGGCTCTGCCTGCATTTCTTCTGCTGACAGCCGAAGTACTTGAAAGCACTATAACCCTCCACGTATTTCATATCGTACATCCGTGTCTGTGATTCATCAGCCTGGGTTACACTGAAAACCTTCAGCTTGTGACAGCTGAGTAGTGCTCACATGTTTTGTTTCTGCTGACTGTACTGCAAGGACACCAAACTCAGGCAGAGGGGCAACACCAGTGGCCTTGCTGCTGCAGATGTCTCATTGAAACTGTCACAGCCTAAATCTGCATGCTTTTCAGGTTTTGATAAATAAATAAAGGCTACACAGGCACAACCTGAAAATGCTGTTCTGAAGGCTAAGTCTATTTCTCTGTCATGTGATAAGATGAGCAGAACTTAGTCCAGGAACCTAAGGTTGGTTTGTTTTCCATTTTTCCTTCCTGAAGATGATGCTGACGTTATTCTGGGAGTGAATGCTAAGTCTCCACAATGCAGTTTTAAGGGAATTTAGATTTAATTTTATTTTGCTGATTATAACTTTAATGCAGACAAATGAACTATTTCCTGTGCCAGAGTGCCCAACAACGTGACAGACACCAACTGTCTTTGTGCTGTCATTGTTTCCTGGCTGTAAAATGTCATAGCAGCTGGTTATTACTTAACATGGGAGTTGCCCAAGAAACTGCTTGTTCCCTTGGTGCAGCCACCCAAGAAGCTGGAAGACTGCCTCAGGATCCTGTTTTCCATCCCTTTCTCTACTGTGTTTATGCATGGTTGAAGGGTCTGAATTACCCTACGGCTATATGCTACCCTTAAATGGAATAAACTTTATGCGCATTTCACATTCATTAGTGCCTCTGAAGTAGTCCAGGTGCTGGTGAGACTTGCTGACATTGCTGCTAAGCTGTTTGGCATGAATATTATACAATTAATTGCAATTATAATTGAATGTTATATTATTATTTAATTCTGTATTATGTTAGCTTTGTTATTCAGTGTCTCTGTCCTGGACTTCTTGGTTCTATATAGCTTTGAAGAGCTAAGTGTTAAAAATAGATCTGTCACCACTTTTTTCTTTTTTTTGAAAACTTTATTTTTAATTGTGTTTAAAAACATGTAAACCACAACTATTTTATTTTTAAAATTGCTCGTAGATTGTTAGTGCCCTTAAGAGAGTTCCTTGTATTACATAATTTTTGTATGTATGCCATTATCTTTGCCAAATATTAAAGTAGAGATCTGTATGTTATTTCTGACTCTTCTTAGGAAATTAAGAGTTGCAGAACTTTTTAAACTTTTAAAATATACCAATCATTGAGAATTATTGCTAAGGTTCAGAAGTTAATAACTCTTCTGTTTTGCTAGAAATGGGATGGTAGCTTTACAGACTTGCTTTCTTGTTCCTTTAGTTTCTTGGCTAATGTAGAGTACTTTGAAGTTTTTGAAGAGACCAAACAATCTAATTTCTCGTAAAATTTAGGCTTAAGAAATAATGTTCTTAAAGCAATGCTCCTGTTTGTGTTCCTGTTTTATAGAATATGGTGTGCTCCTGGATTTTTATGCAGAAGGATGTGACTCAACAGTATGGAAACAGCTCACTAAAATAAAAATGCCAGAAGGAAGCTGATTCTGTAGCTGAAAAGGCAAATTGGTCTTTAATGAGATGATAATTCTGGCGTCCTAGGAGATTCAGATTAGAAGATTTTGGACTTCTTAGCCAAAAACAATCAGGTGGAAAACCTGGTGGTGTTCAGGTTAATGCAAGTTCTAAATGCATTGCAGTTCCACAGTAAAATAAAGAAAAATTAAAAGACAAATATTGAAACCCAGAGACAGATGGACATTACTGTTGTTTCTTTTCCCCTCTAAGTTATTTTCCAGATGTTTTTTCAAAACTATTTGTATAATTGCTTAAGCAGAGCAAAATTCATCATGATTGGAATTACCTTTTTCTCCCCTGTATGTTTACTTATATTTAAAATAATTTGTTAGGGTTGGGTTTTTTGATACTATAAAGAGATGCAGTAGTTTATAAAGCATTTTCTTTTCTCCAGTAATAAATGTTCTTATGCTCAAATGCGGAAGAGTGCTCAAATGTTTCTCTGAATGGATTTAATCTTTTTAACTGGGAAAAGTTGCTGTTAGTAGCTCAGAAGTTTTTCACTCTGTAACTCTTTGTGATCTGATGCCTTTGTATGTTCATTTTCTTTTTATATAAAATCTCTGTTAAGATATTTACTTAAGGGTGTAAGATCTGATCTTTGCTGTTCAGCATTCCATTCCAGATGGAAAATTCTCTGAAGTGTTAAAAACAGTGTGGAATAATGTATCTGCTCCACTCTCTTACCATTTTCTCTGTGCAATTCCAGAATACTAGATGAACTTGTTAAGATTTTAAACTGGAATATATACAGCTAGCATTGTGTGGAGCAAATATACTTTGTTCTTAAGCATGTCAGAGGCTGAGAACTGTTGGTAGAAGTGGGCACAACTCTTAATGCAGAAGAAATATGCTGGTATACACCACGTGAGATTTTGGTGTTAATTTCTTCAGCACCGACAGAATAAAATTTTACCTGGGTGAGGGGAATAACTGTGTGTTTTAGCTCTTAATTGTTTTGGTTTGTTGTTGGTTTGGGTTCTGTTTTTTATTTGTTGGTGGGTTTTGCAATATAGATGTAATTACAGGATTTTCTAATAAGTTTATGGTTGAAAGTTCTTCCTATTAGGCCACTGAATAAATGCAGGTTATATTACAAGGAGTAAAGAAAACAGAGGAATTACCCAAATCAAAATATCAAGCACCAAAGTTCATTATTGAACTTCCATGAAAATTACCAGTGAAAATAAGAGGAAGAAAAATATCCTTTCAGTTCTCAAAGAAAGACTCCCATTTGATAACCCTTAGGTCTAAGTTAATGAGATGTTGGGGTAATCTGGATAATGAATGAACTGAAATGTTGCTGCTATATCCCAGCTCCCAGCTATGGAGTTATCTGAAGGGTGTCTCACCATCCTTACCTTACGTCAGGTTAAGGTCAGCTTTTTGTTTGGATCTGTTGCTATTTAGCTGGACATGCCTCAGCTGCACCAGCTCATGTCAGCTGTTAATGAGGCTGAAGAACACTGACTGGTTCCTCTCCTCTTCCTTCATTTACCTGGTGAATTATCTGGGATGGTTGTTCTGGGGGGTGAAAAGACACTATGCTCATCTTTACCTGCACCACATCTGTTGGATCTTGGCACAACATGGGGATAATTACTGCCATTTCACTGTAGCACTGGATGTTACTGAGGAGGGGTTTCACACTTCAGCTATTTAATGGCAAGACAAGTTGGGCATCACTTTCCTTTTCAATTTGACCCCAGAATGGATTATAAGAACTTAAGTGAAATGCTGACTGTATGAAGCTGCGAGTTTTTCGTGTTATGTCACAGGTGTACAAGTTTCTCAATTTGGTGATGCTGCAAGATGATTTAGTAATAACTAAGTCACATTTATGATATAATATTAATGATCAAAATGATTAGGGCATGAGATTCCTTGCTAAATTACAGTTGCAGAATTAGTATTTCGGATGTATTACTCAGCTGAACACCTGCTTGAGAATTGCCATTGTACCATGAGTTAGGACAGTCAATTTATTATTTCCTATGTTAAAAAAAAAAAAAAAAGATATTAATATTTTCATCTAGTCCTCTCTGTAATACTAGAATATTAATTTGAGGTACAAACTCTCCTGTCATCCATCCAATCTTCATTTTGAATTACACTCTGGGCTGATTCCACTGTAAACCGGGCAGTTCTGAAGTCTAGGAAAGCATGTACGAGGGCTTGAGTTGGACATGATCTTGATTTTTTTTGTCTCTGAAACTAGAAAGGGCAGTTAGAATTCAAGTTGCATGATTTGGCGGAGCCAGACTTCAGTTTCCTGGGTATTTATGATGTTCAGCTTCTGCATCTCTTCATGAGTAACTAGTGCAAATATGCATAGTTCCACTCTTCTGATCTATGCTTTTGACAAATATCTAATTCAAATATGCATGAATGTATGTAAGGTTTTATTGTTTTTATCAAATGTATGGGTACCAGACACGCATATATAATTTTCTTTGTTTATCTGTACATATGTATATAACTCTGATGTCCTGCACTTACTCTCTCCCTTTTTCCTAACCGACTTATGGGGTAGTCAAAATAGTCTGGGATATTTCAGATTGCCATAGAAGCATTTTCTACATAGAAAATGAGCACAAATGGTCAGACTTCAAATCTGTATGGAGATGCTTCACATACTGGATTTCATGGAATCACAGAATCATAGAGTGGTTCGAGTGAAAGGGGCCTTAAAGCTCATCTAATTCCAATCCCCCTGCCATGGGCAGGAACACTTTCCTCTAGATCAGGTTGCTCCAAGCCCCATCTAACCTGGCCTTGAACATTTAATTGATATACACCTCTTTCCCTCCCTCTGTAGATCAGTGCATCCACGGAAACACATCACACACAACAGAAACATGTGTAACTGCCATCTGGGTAATGCATTTGTTATTCCTTTTTACCTACCAAAAAGAAGTACAGGTTGCAACTATTTATCCTATGTAACATCCCTCGCTCAGGAAGATGGTGTTAGGAGTAATGTGTGTGTTCCAGGGGCAAAGTCCAAAATACTGGATCTTAGGCAGAAGTTCTTCCCTGTAAGGTTGCTGAGGGACTAGCACAGGCTGCCCAGTCCCTGGCAGTGTTCAAGGCCAGGTTGGACACAGGGGCTTGGAGCAACCTGGTCTAGTGGAAGGGATCCCTGCCTGTGTCAGGGGGGTTGGAACTGGATGAGCGGTAAGGTTCCTTCCAACCCAAACCAGTCTGGGATTTTATGATTCTGTGATCTGTATATGCCAGTCTTCTCTCTAAATTCCAGCCAGTTTTGTAGTTCCTCATGACTTTTGAACAGCAATAGCTATTTGGCTTCTGTTGACTATGCTTGCTCAACAGGTCTTTGTTGCTACAGGTGTAGGAAAAACTAGAGACGAACAAAAGACTGCTGCTGTGGTAACTGCCTTAAAGTTGATTTTTCTTCTAAACATATTTAAGAGAGTCTGGTACCTTTTATGTTGTAAATAGAAACAGGACAGAAGTTAAGTTTCTCTTAATTTATGCAGTATCTAAATCAAGTGCTGCCTATGTTGTACGAATTGCTTCACTCTTCCAAGTTTAAATCTGGAAGGAGAAGAATTGGCAGCACAAAGTAGACAAAGCATTAACCAGAATTGAATTAATTCTGCTTAATAAGGAGAGTCTGTGACAAATCGGTAAGTCAGGTAGAGCCATAGTATCTTAGATATTTGCTCTTTTCTTTGCTGTTTCAGAGGATGCCTAGATTTTAACCTAAATTGTGCCACTGCCAATTCAGTAGGTTGTTAGAGGTGTCCTACGGTGTTTGCATCCAGTTAGAAGCTAGTTCATGCAAAATATATTTTTCAAACACAAAAGATTTATGTTTTTTTCCTAGGTGCAGTGTCAGTAATTTCTAGTGTGTGTTTATTAAGCCTTTCAAAGTATGAACAATGGGAAACACGTTGAGGGAGTTAGTGGAGACTATTAACAGAAGAAGAGGTATGAATGGTTTGTTTTGAAAAAAGGATAGAGGCAGTATAGTGACATGCATGTGAAATATGAACAAATAATGCGATAGAATGCCACGTTTTGAAGATAATGACTATATTGAAATTACAAATTCTTTCTTCTTTTATTTTTTTCTTTTCTTTCTGTCTTTTCATTTACTTCTGTAATGCTAGCCTTTAGGAACATTTGCAGACAGTGACCTGGTCTCATTTCAAGCCTATTCTGAAACAGCTCTAGCTTCAAATGCATATTTAAGGCTGAATGAGTTGGCTATGAATCAAACGTTAATGTGCTTTATAAAAACAAACAAACAAACAAAAACCACCCGTTGCAAGACAATTTTTTGTTTGTGGGAGAGGTTCAATCCAGCTGTATGAAAAAGGTGTTGCTATGGACCTCAGGCAACGAGAGCACTGCATATCCAGTGAAAGAAAAGGGAGAATGCAGAGGCTGGGACTAACCAAACTAACCAATTCTCAAATGTTAGAAATCCTACATGCAAATGTTTCTTACCTTCAAGTTTGATTTCACCAAGAAGAAGGGGCATGCACATGTTAAATTGGATTGTTTCAGCTACAGGTTGGGTGGAGAAGTGATTCAAAGCAGCCGTGCAGAGAAGGACTTGGGGGTGTTGGTTGATGAGAAACTGAACATGAGCTGGCTTCAGTGTGCGCTTGCAGCCCAGAAAGCCAACTGCATCCTGGTCTGCATCAAAAGGAGCGTTACCAGCAGGTTGAAGGAGGGGATCCTGCCCCTCTACTCTGCTCTCGTGAGACCTCACTTGGAGCACTGTGTGCATTTCTGGTGTTCTCAACGTAAAAAGGACATGGAGCTGTTGGACCAAGTCCAGAGGAGGGCCATGAGGATGATTAGGGGCTGGAGCACCTCCCGTATGAAGACAGGCTGAGAAAGTTGGGGGTGTTCAGCCTGGAGAAGAGAAGGCTGCGTGGAGACCTCATAGCAGCCTTCCAGTATCTGAAGGGGGCCTACAAGGATGCTGGGGAGGGACTCTTTGTCAGGGACTGCAGCGGTAGGACAAGGGCTAATGGCTTTAAACTTAAACAGGGGAAGTTTAGATTGGATATAAGGAAGAAGTTCTTTACAGTGAAGGTGCTGAGGCACTGGAATAGGTTGCTCAAGGAAGTGGTGAATGTCCATCCCGCCATCTTGGACAGAGCCTTGGGCGACATAGTTTAGTGTGAGGTGTTGCTGCCCAACAAATATTTCATAGAATCATAGAATCACAGCATCATAGAATAGTCAAGGTTGGAAAGGACATTAAGATCATCTAGTTCCAAACCCCCTCCCATGGGCAGCAACACCTCACACTAAACTATGTCGTATTAGTAGGGATTATTAGCTACATAGATATGCCTAATCAAAGGTCCTGAGAAGTTGTTGCAGCCCTATGTTTCTCCATGTGTGAGGTAGAGGACAGTAAGGCTCTGAAATGATACAGAGACATGCCAATGTATTTAAGTACAAATGTACTCTAGCTGAGATAGAGAGAGGTATGTCTTGATTAGAAATTTGTATTACTTTCATCTCTTTCTCAGGTCAACTTTTTAATCATGAGTTACATTATTCATTATGAGCAGTCTAATGAGGCTAGAATTTAGTCGTCTATGATTAATTTTTGCAGATAGGAAAACTGTGTTGTCAGCGTCATTTGATTTATTCAAAAATATGACTGAATGGGCTATAATTTATAAGGGGAACTATAATGGTCATAAAAAGAAAATATTTAATTTCAGCTTCTGCTTTTCCTGGCACAAAATAAGAAACATCTGCAGAAGTCATTAGCTCATAGCTGAACAATACATTAGCTAAGTAAGCAACAAAAGTAAGCAGTAGATTAACTTTGTCCTCACTAGTGGTGTCATTGGGATCAGTCTTAGTTATATTGAAACAACAGAGCCTGATCAATGCAGAATAAACAAAGCAATTAAATATATTAATCCGAACGCAAGTTGTGGATACTTCCAAAATATCATGTTCGTCACTCATGCTCTTACGGTGAAAGAAGGGACCTGGGCACTTTCAAAGAATCAGAAATCCAGAATTAAATAGATTAATTATGTTTCAAGTATTGCAACTGAATGTATGAATTTCCAAAGATCATGAAATAAAGTTTCCTAAAATAAGGAATGTGAATATTAACCTAGCAGGCTGTGAGTCTTGATACCGTTTAGAATTGGGATGTGTTAAGCAATTCTTTCCTGGATATTACAGTTAAATACAGACAGAATTAAATTACACAGTTCTTCTCTGGCCTTGATGAAGTCAAACTGGTAGCAATACTTTTAGAGAAATATCTGACCCTTGTTTAGAAAAATAAGTATTAAAACTGCAATAATTGGCTTAATCAGAATTTAATTAAATGGTGATTTTTTTTTTTATAATTCATTTTGCCACTAAATTTAATTTCATGCTCTGTAACAAACAGTATTGTATCTGTGTTTCTCAGGAGCCATGTGCATACAAAAATAGTCCATTGTAGCTCCACTGTTCTTCTTTGACTTGTCATCCCTGAATCACAGCCCTGTTTTTTGCCTACCATTTACCTTCCTTTGCAAAGTTTTCTTGTCTACTTCAGCTCTGCAGAACTGATTGTCCTGTGAAACATGTGATGTTACCAAATGCTTTTGGCCCACCTAAGGAGAAAGATACATTTTCAGCATTCTGCTGAAATCCCTTATCTTGGTGGCACAGGTACTCCTGGAATCTGCTGGTTGAGTGGGAAAGGAGATAGATAGGGCTTGAGGGTATGACTTAAAAAATTTAGTTTGTTAGTACCTTCATAGTCTTCATTACTGTATTTGCATAGGAAGGAGACAATTTAGCTTTATAAACACATAATTTTTCTCATGTCATTACTCAGAGTGTGGAACATGGAACACAGTGGCCTGTCTGGTGAGAATTAGAGCAGCAAAGAGAGTGTTGTTAGTAGAAAAGCAGAGTGACACATAATGACAACAGCCTACCTGGTGAGAAAAAAGTGATGAAGGGAGCTTGATTAAAAGGAATTATAACAGTCTAGCAAAGCAGCTGTAGTAGCACAAGAGAAGGGAAAGGAACTGCTTCCACAGTTCAAGTGAGACTTCAGGAAAATTGAGTTTTGCTGATTGCTAAATAGCACGTGTAATCTGTAGAACTATGTCATCTGTAGGACTACACATTTACAATATTTGGCAGTACAGAACAATTTGGAGAACCTAAAGAAGGGTCCTCAAACCCTTTGTCAGGGCAGAATGGTGACAGAGAAGCTGAGAATACAGGTGCCATGCTTCAGGGAATGTAGGAAAATGCACTCAGTTTATGGGATCGTAAGATAAACAAAATCATGACACACAATTTGTGTAACTGCACTTACAAAAGAGTGCATTTATTAACTGATGATTTGAGCATATTCCAAAGAACTGAAGAGTATTACAGTACCTTTTTTTTTTTTTTTTTCTTGAGGATTCTTCAATGTTTGGACAGAACAGACCATTAAAAAGTACAGTATGACATCCTATATATTGTGGTGTGTCATCACACACAAATATTATGGCATGAAGTCCAAAGAATCAGACTAAAGCTTTGCATTTCTCAGGAAGCTTTCAAATGTGATAGACACAGAAAGAAGGATGCTTTCAGATTATGGAATTTGACGAGGTGAGAGAAACCCAACTGATACAGTTGGCAGTCTCTCCTCTAATAGTAGCTGGAAATTCCATTGTTTTGATTATGCATATTTCAGGGTAATTCTTTTTCCTGACTATTTACTTGACTGCCATTGTGGTACAATATATAGTTACATCTTCAGCATCAGATTTATTTTTTATATGTAAATAGTGGTCAGGTACTTCCCTGTGTTTCCATCACCCAAGTAACTGAACTTTCTAACTTGTTTTTCTGATTATTTCCAGTGTTTCTTGTTCTGGTAACATTTCTTTGGTATTTTCAAGTCTTTGCTGAAATGTAGACACAAAACCTGGCTACTTTAATCCTAATCTGTTTAAGCAGTGTTGTAAGAAGAATCAAACTAAATTTATTTTTTTAAAGATTTTTTATTTCTTTATATCCAGGAGTCTCATTTACTGTAATATTTACTCCTAATATTAAAAAGGATTGGGTGAGATTGTGGAAAATAGACTGTATGACACATAGTAAAATAATTGTTTCATCAGTGGATAAATACAGATTGCTGATGAGAAAGGATGGAGCAAGGAAAGATACGAATCTGGCATGCAGTCATACAGCAGAATCATTGTCATATAGGCAACTGCAATACAGCAAGCTGTAGAAGGCAGAGTATAGTATCAGTAGTGGTCCTGACTTAAAAGAGGAGGAGGGTGAGGGTGTGTGCATTTGAACAACATGTTTGGTTGGTAATTCAGTGTGATGAGCACACAGAATGGAGCTGAATATAGAAATAGTTTCTTATAGATATTCCAGCAATAATGTTGATGAGTGAAAGGTTAAAAAGTATGAAACCCCGTAGTGTTTTGAAATACACCAGAACTGATCAGCATTTTAGCGTAAGGGATAAGCTGAGGGTTCTGCTTTTTACCCTGGACAACTACAGTAGTTATTTAAAAACAAATACTAATACTGCCTCTTATATAACTTAGTGTGCCTTGAACAAAACTGGATGAGAAACAGAAAGTTCTTCTGGATTGTTCTGACTATCTTCAACACATTTTTGGAAAGTGTGCCCTGAACATGGACCCTGTGTGAGTCCAGATTTATCCTAGGTTAACATAACACCAAGTACAACTGCCGTTATGGCAATAGCATTCTTACTGAACAGATAATGGAAAAAACAACCTATGGTAATGATACGAGTTGATGGCAACCTATAAAGGTAATTTTACTGTAGAGCAGTAGGTGACAGTCTCATACTTGAAAAAGGTGATGCAGCCCATAGGATGTGTATGGGATATCCTTTTGAAAGGCTTATGAGAAACTTGGTCATCCTCACATTTTGTTTAGGAGAGCTGGGAAAAACTTTATATATATGAACAAACTAAACAATTAGTGCCTCTAGCATCATAGGTTGGAAACAAAACCCCAAAGTATATATTCATATGGGATATTCATGGAATAGCATGCTTGAAGGTGTACACAGCATACAGAAAAAAATGAAACAAGGAAGTCTATATCAAGTAAAAAAAAAAAGTAATTGATTTGCAACATTTCTGTCAGCAGTGGTTTTGAAAAGTGATTTGGACTATAAGAATAAAATAAAAACCCCAGCATTCCTATTATCATTACGCAGTGCAGAACAAACTGTATGGAAAACAGACAAGAAGTACCCTTTAAAGGCTTTAAGATGTCTAAGGCAAAAGGACTTTTAAAAGATGACAGAGAGGCAACATGGACAGAAAATGTTTGCTGCTCATGTTCAGTTTACTGTTCAATTGCTATGAATAACATGACTTTACCATTAGCATGTTTCCTCTTTAATGTTATTGAGAAACAAACAACATCTGCAATTCCTTAGTTTTTACCAAGTTGCTCTGTCCACCAAAGTGATTGTCACTTTTTAAGTTGTGTGATAAATTGGGTATCAGACTACCTGAAGGAAAAGAAGGCTCATTAAATTGAGCTGTCTTGAGGAGCACAGAATCTGCCAGTATAACAAAAAAAAAAAAAAAAAAAAAAAAATATCCCTCTCCTGTTATCCAATTGACTACCTTCATCCACCACAACCACACACTTTTGCAAGTATGGACCTTCCCTGGAGTTGTGAGGCCACATGTGGAGTGAAGGTTGAAGTTTTTTGCACTATAATATATTTTGGAAAGCAGCTAGAACCTTATGAAGCTCCTCACTTATTGAGGTGTGCATTTGTCATGGCAAAATTGTAGCAAAATTTACATGAGCACTTTCTGCTGGGAAAGCTTGACCTAATTACAGAGGAATTAATTATCCTGGAGTTGTAAGCTCAGATTTTGTTCTGGCTAGACTAAACTCCATTGATTTCAGTGAAATTTCTGTCTGCAATGTACATGTCTGAATTGTCCCTTATTGATGTGTGGGGCCATTTAAAAAAATTCTCAAAATGCAAGATAGTACAGTAATGGAAGCACAGCCAGTGGAAGGTAATACAGATGTGTATTTGTTTGATTTATTACACATTTATAAAATGGATCTCATGTAAAGACCTTTGTGTGATGCAAAGAAACAGTAGTAAGAAACATAAGTGAAGGAAATTCAGTCAAATATTGACTGTTTGGACTGGAGATAGCAACTGGATGTTTTGATCTATCAGCCGACAGCAGGAAGGCATGTATGTATGTGTATATGTGTGTGTAATTTTTTTACCTTATATAATGTGTCATTTTGTCCTTTTAATACAGAGTCATGGCTAAAATTCACTAGGTTAAAACATGGAATATTTATGAAGCTGAAGAATTTGCTCACCAGATGAATATTTCATGACTGCTATTTTTTTTTTTGTCTGTTTCTTGAATATATCTTGTATTTAGTCATAATAATCTTTGATGTAGAAACTTCTCTTAGAATGCAGTACATAGTGATTAACATAGACTTTAAAATACATGGTTTAACTTAAAATCTAATATTCTAGCAAATTTCCTTAAGAGGTTTGTTTTCTGCTTGGTGAAGTCATCATAAAATTCCTAGCGAAAAAAAAGGAGTTGGAGGGGAAAAAATTTAGTTTTGTTTGACAAAATATGGTGGGATTGGTTTTGGCTTTTAGTTAGGTCAGCGAAGTTATTTCAAGTTTACTTTGTTAATTAGGTACTGATATTAGATAGTGTTTCGTGTTGACATTAGTGATTCTGTGTAAAGTTGAGCAATTGTCAGCACATCAGAGCTGCATCTGTTAGCACTATAGGCATTTAGACTGCCCATCTTTAAAACCTGAACTTTTGTTTGTGTAATATTAGCTGGAAAATGCCATGGGGGCCATGCAAATGATTCATGAATGTGAGTTAAATTCAGAAGGAATATTTTACTTTGAAAACTAACACCTATATATGTGACCTAAAAACTAATAGAAAAAGGTTTGACCTAAAAACTTACGAAAATAATAATGAAAATATATTAATGAATTTAGTTTATTTTTGTGAAACCATGTTTATTGATATCTCTTTTTTAAATTTTTAAAAAATATTCTGCATGTTTTAGAATTGTTGGGTTTTTATGTTTGTCTTTTAAAAGGGTTGAAATTAAGATGAGATATTGCACTAGAAATGTGAAAGTTTTAGGATGACCCAAATACTAAATTTTGTCTTTGTATGACAGTCAGCATATCACAAAATGAATGTTCGTTCACTATTTAAAGAGATTGCAAGGTGGGAAATACTTAGAGGAAAAAATTGAGTAACTGTAGAAATACATTTTGTTTCTCCCATAGCAGACCCCTTCTGTTAATTGTTCTTTAAATGCATTGTGATTCACAGAATTACAGCAGGGTCGAGATGTAAAGGGACTTCTGGAGGTCCTTTGCTCCAACCCCACCTTATCAATCAAGGCCACCTAGATCTGGTTGCCCAGGACCATGAAAAGATGTCTTTTGGGTAGCTCCAAGGAGGGAGACTCCACCGCATCTCTGGTCCTGTAAGACAAATACAAAAAAGTTACATGTTGTCCAGTGTCTGTTATCTAGAATGGTGAGCACTTTGACAGCCCAAACATAAGTGCCACATCAGCAGATAAGAGTTAAGATTACAAGTCTTGTACTCACTAATTCAGACCACCATACAGCAATCTCTGCATCCTGCATTTTTGTATGCCTTTTTAACGAAGATCACAAGGCATTACTGAATCCAGAAGCAAGGACCAAAGCATTGATTTATGTTATTCTGACCTGAACCAACCAAGTAAAAAGCATTTGCAATATCTCAAGTGCCAAGAACAGATTATATGTACAATAATCCTCATTTTTGTGATGGGCTGTGGCGTGAGATGGGGATGCGAGTGTGTAGAGTGCTCTAGACTCCATCAAACATGAAGTGGAGGGGGGTAATGCAAGGAGAGGTTTTGCCATCTGTTTGCAACACAGAAGAGGGGAAATCAAAAGGGATGAAGGACAGATTTTCAACACAGTTCGTCACAGCCCGACAGCTCTTATTTCTCATGTCAGGAGGTGCTGATTGGGGTTGCTTTTGAAATGCAGCCACTGGAGAGGGTGCTAAGCATCCTCTGAAAAGAAAACACAGAACTCTGCTTCATAAGGAGAGTGAACAGAAAATGAGTAAATCTGCACTTAGAAGCGTATGGGAAAGTAGAGCCAAGGAGGGTTTCAGAAAATCCATGTACTCGGGATGTAAAAAAAATCTTAAAAAAACTCCTAACATCAATAGGCCTAACTCCTACGCTAATGAAAATTGAGAGATGTGTAGGAGCACCAGAGTGCTGACGGATGGCTGCTGTGAAGATGCTTCTTACAAGGGTGAATTTCTAGAGGCTGATAAACTTTTGGCTTCTAGTGGCTTTATTAAGATAAAAGAAAAATCAAAGTAAATTATCTTCACTTGCTTATGAGAAAAAGCCTTGACTACTCACCTTTTAATTATTTTCTGAAAAATTAAAAATATCAATGACAAATTAAGGGGAGAACTATAGAATTTCTGAGAATAAAGAAATGTCTCTCCAGGTATATTTTTTTACCTCATATTACAGCGTTCTCTCTTTGCCTTGTTTTGCTGAATATAGTAAAGTGACATGTTAGTGTCAGAGAGAGAGAAAAAACATCTGGTTTTACACATACATTTAAGCATGTTTCTTTTTTGGCATTTCTGTTCTTTGAAATGCAGTTGTCAGCAGAGAACTTCATGTGCTCATGTCGTGGTTTAAGCCCAGCCGGCAACTGGGAACCACGCAGCCGCTCGCTCACTCCCCCCCTTTTCCTTCCTCCCCCCGCTCCCGGAGGGATGGGGAGGAGAATCGAAGGAATGTAACTCCCACGAGTTGAGATAACAGCTCTCCAGTAACTAAGGTATAATACAAACCACTACTGCTACCAATAATAATGATAAGAGGAATAACAAGGGAAAAAGGACACAACCGCTCACCACCCGCCGACCGATACCCAGCCCGACCCGAGCAGCGATCTGGCCTTCCGGGTAACTCCCCCCAGTTTCTATACTGGGCATGACGTGCTGTGGTATGGAATACCCCTTTGGCCAGTTTGGGTCAGGTGTCCTGCCTCTGCTTCCTCCTGGCTTCCCCTCCTCTCTGGCAAAGCATGAGACTGAGAAAGTCCTTGGTCAGAGTAAACATTACTGAGCAACAACTAAAAACATCGGTGTTATCAGCGTTGTTCCCAGACTGAAAGTCAAAAACACAGCACTGCACCAGCTACTAAGAAGGAGACAAAATGACTGCTGTAGCTGAACCCAGGACAGCTCAGTATAACCAGTCTACGTCACAGTAATTTGCTCAAACTGCTCCAGGTTTAATTTAAAACTTCTTTGTCACTCGTATTTTAGGGCAGAACAATGTGTTCAGTTTGAAATGATCCATCTTTAATATGGCCTCTGTAGATACCATTAGATAAATTCATATTTTCTAGAGCAGTGTTTTATTGAAGCTGGAGATTGACCTTTTTTCCACAGTCTATGTCATACATATTTTTCAACGTATATTTTTCAGTATTAATAATGGATTCAGATATATTTAGATATTTATTCCAGTTATACCGAAGTTAAATATAAAGCCAGTATTTCCCCAGTCAAAGGAGTTAGAAGTGAATACTGGTACGTCAACCATTCCTTAAGCAGTATGTTCTAGTCTCCAAAACTTACCTGGGCAACGAAAACACTTTTTTATTAAGTTAGAAATACATGCTTTGCCTTTCTTGCACCAGGACTCTTCTTTTTTCTGTATCTGTCTTCATGCCCTGTAGCTTTATAGTGGGGTATTTCCTGTTCTGAAGTTACTAAAAAAATTATTAAAAACACATACTACACTAAAGCAATGTGTCTTCCTGCATGAGACTCCTCTAATGCCACATCATTCATTTTAGCTGCCATCTGTTCATTTGAATTCTCCTTTTGGCACATTATACAATTTGTGGATCAAATTTTCTGTGATGAAGATGGTGTTGCATGAAAATTCTCTTAGTAAAGCAGTATGCTGGCCCTCAGTCATGCTGAAAAGAGTACTATAAACTTGGATTTAAAAAAAAATAAATAAACATTCTTCTGCAGGGAGCAAGGAAGGTGTTCGAACCGAGAATTGTATGCCGCTGGTCTTATGCATTTTTGCTTAAAAGTTTGCAGAGTATTTTCTATGAAGCAGTGACTATTGAATACTTTTCATTTTGTCTTCATGCAATCTAAAGATTTTTCATATGATGTTAAAACTGTTGCCTGTTTATTGGTTTATACAGCTCATTTCCCATAAAGGTTAGCAGAACATCTTTGCAACTGGCATATTAGAATATTTGCCAAAACCCACAAAGGATTTGGGAAACCTGCAGGATACATATTTATATTTGAAATTTTAGGGTTTGAAAGTTGTTGGATTTTCCTGTGTGTTTATTGAACTTCCTACTATGTATTTCAGTAAGGCAAGCTGTCAATCTGGGTGTAGTTTGCTGGCAGCAGACTGGCTGAGACCCCGAACGTTAGTCTGGGGTAAGAAAATGGCACAATTTTCTGGTGTTTCAGAAAATTAATTCATTGAGGTTGGTATCTGCTATTACTGGACCATGTAGAGCTGGGGTTTATTTGTCTTAGTTGCTGTTTTCTGTTCTGTTTTGAGCAGTTTTTGTTGTCTTTTGAATCTTTCCTCATTCTGTTGGATGTTGGATATTGGATATTGTTAAGAAGCATGGTAGTAATTCTAGCTTCTTATTTCTGGCAGAAAATTTGGTGAAGCTCAGACCCTGTTCACCCTTATCTCAGTCCCACTTTGTTTCAGCCTGAATTTTTGTACCTTAGAGAAATCCTTGCTCTCTCCTCCCTTGCCTGGAGAGCAAGTACCAGGATTTTCCCAGCTTTGAGCAAACTGTTTCTCAAAAGCAGGTCAAACTACTCACACAGCCTCCAGCATCTGCGGGTTGAGATGAAACATTTTCAGCCAATAATACAAAGGAATAGTGTACCTGGAATGGCACTCAGGTACCTTTATCTTCTCCTGGATGAAGTACTGGGTGCACATCTGCAGTGGGAGAGCTAATCCAGCCTCCTGTACAATGTCAAAACCAGACTCAAACACAATGAGCATCTGAGAGGGTTTTTAGTGTGGGTTGTGTTTGGCTTTTTTTTTTTTTTTGGCTCCATGAGGAAGAATATCCATAAAATAAACGCTATTATCATTGTTACTTTGCAGTGTAATATATGATGTTATTTTAAAATTCTTCATTCACATAGGAGTAGCTGCTCAAATTTCCCTTGAAACACACAAAACAAAGCTTCAGGAAAGTGACTGAAATATGAAAATATTAAATTGGCTTGGAAGGTGAAACTTTCTGGATGTAACAATGGGGATATCCTGGATAGATTTTTGCATCCATAAGTGTAACAGACACTAGTAGGTGCCCACTTAACCATAACTGTACTTTGTAGCATTTTTTACTATTTAATTTTAAGGTTCTGCATTTGGGTGTTGGAGAATGCTCTTTGAAATTTGAAGCAAAGACTACTGTACACTGAATTATGGTCTTAGTCACTTAGCTTTTTGAGTACACTTGGTTTGCTACAAAAAAGTGCTAGGATATTTTCTGATTACATTTTCTGCTCTTTTGGAACACGCACGTCTTCTCAAAACTGCTTATGGCAGCATGTGTGCACGTGCAAGTAAAACTGTGTGGTATATCAAGTCATGACAGACTACTCCTGGTTTCAGAATTACAGCTTTAAAGTACTGTTATGCCTTTGGTAGCACTTGAAACCTTGGCAAAAGCTGCAGCAGACTAAGAACTGAATAATTAGTTTTAAAACATTCTTTTTACACTGTTTTTCTTAAGAAGAACATCCTGCCTGCCAAATACTAAGCTCGATGGGCACTCCAGTGACTGCCTTATTCTAGAGCGTTGTAAATATGAAGGCACTAACCACAAAAGTAGTTATCTAATCTTGTCTTTTGCAAAATGTGTAATTTCACCTAAATAAATCTTTTATTTCATATTTAAACATGTTGTCATTCAGCATCAGCCCTTATGCTTAGGAAAAAAACAAACAAACAAACAAACAAAAGGAAGACTAGTGAGACAGAACTAAATTAATTAGCCACATTTATTGGCATTTCTAACACTGTCATTTTAAGACACTGGCATTCTGGATTTCAGTAATACCTGAAATTTTGCTCTGATACCAACTTCTGGTTAGAATTTTTTTTTCTTGAAATAAGGGAAGAAAAAGCAAATTTTTTTATAAGCTTTACGTTCTTAAGTGGATATAAACCTATTAAGAGTGGCACAGGCTATTTCTAGGGTTTCTTAATTAATGACTTTGTTTTCCGTTTAACATCTGTCATCCAAGCAGATTTTTATCAGTGCATAGTGAGTTGTCTCTGACATGCGCTAATGAGTTGCTTGGTGTCTTCCTTCTTGTTTTGTTTTTGGTGGGCTTTTAATTTATTTTTTCAAGACTGGCTGCAGACACAACATAGCAGAGGCTAGGAGAAGGCAATGCTATTCCCAGGGGCCTGTAAATAGTGTAAATGGTGGTATAAATGGGCCTGTAAGTGTGCTGGTATCCCAGTACTACAGTTACAATTAAACACACTAACAGAACAAACCTGACCTCACTGTAGAACTGCAAGATAAAAACCTCTAACTCACACTGATATATGCATCTTTGACCAACTGGCATAAAAGGTGCATTTTCCAGATTCATCGGACTCATGCATATTGAAAACAACCTGTTTTTCTTAGGATTTGTTCCTTCTTTTTATAGCTAGAGACAACAATAATTTTTATCAGTTCTTGCAGCCAGTTGAGTTGCTCGTTAGTTTCAAGGAGTTGGTAACACAGAGTTAATCATCTGAGCTGTGGCTTGGAGGTGACTTTAGCACATTTAACCTGACAGAGTGAGACAGGGCAAGGTTGAATGCAAGGGGGTCTTTGGTAGAAACAAGGTTTGATTCAGCCCTCTGCTTGGTGATGGGTTGCCTCATCAATCATGTCAATACTGCCCAAAGGGCCATGCTGAGAACCAAAGATTGAGAGAGTTTATTAAAAAATAAACTGAATTCTGTCCAATCGGTAGCAGGTGAAAAGACAGAGTTCCTAAGCACGTATTTTCAATTAAAGATCTATAGCATTAAAATCACATTCTTAATGACTGATGCTGAGTTTTTGAAAGTCGGTCTTTGTGGCATGCAGATCCTCTGAGATCCTGAAGTTTGATGCTGAGCAGAATTTAATTTATTTTTGATGTTGTATTCAGAAAAATCTTATGTGCTCTTGGATCCTACTATTCACAAGTGGTTCATTTGGATGATTTTATAGAGCTCTTGCATAGCCTTTTCATTAGAGATAATGCCATTTATTTGTTTATTCTTTATAAAAGAGTCTTTTGCCTGAATGTTAAGGAAAATGTATCTCACATTTATATAAAAGTAACACATGCCTTAATATAAACATAAAACTAATGTTTCACTGAATCTGCCTCCCTCAAGTTACCTATGCTTCAAAGGTCCAGTTTTTCACAGACCTTTTAAGGCTTCTACCATTGTAACAGAAATGATCAGAAGTCTGGCATAGGTATTCATATACTATCCAAGCATTGCCTTCTTTCATTATCTCTTTTAAGCTAATATGTTGTGCAGTATGCATCCTGGAATATGCTTTCCAAAACTGCCCATGTCTTGGGCTTTTTCGCCTCTAATGTCACACAGCATTGTTCACCTCCAAGGAAAACATGATTAAGTTTTCCCAAGTGAATATCAGATTTTTCTCTAAGAAGATAAAAACTAATGTTTGTGCTGCCATATGTCTTTTATATTTTGTCAATGATGCATTAAAAGGGGTAGAAAAATGTTCTTGAAAATGCTTTAAAGCTGCAGAGTAGTTTACAGTTTAAGGTCATGCAGTGCTGTTATCAGATCATGACTTGGGGATGTTTGTGACTGTTTGGGAGGCTTTTTCGTCAAATACCTGGCTCCTCTGTGCAAGTTTCACCACTCCGGAGTCAGAATGAGAAAGTCAGGCTGATGGTAAACCGCCAGTCAGTGTAGTGAGTCACCAGCTCATGCTAGCTCAGTTTACAAAGGCAATTCCAGTTTATACCCTCTTGACCCCTCTGAAATAAGTGAAGAGTACATTATAGGTAATTGCTATGGAGATGAGTCACTGTATAAAGAGCTTTTTAATATAACTTCAAGTTTTAAAGCAGTGCTGATGGAGAAAAAATGTGTACGGAATTTTTGGTGTGCATTTACTTAATGAGTGGTAAACAGAGTGCTGACATTGCATTTGAGCCAGTATGATAAAGCAAAAATAGTTTATACTTTGTGTATTCAGTTGCTTAGGGAAGGCTTTATTTTTAAACATGGTTTATCAAGCTGTGGTGAATGAAGAAAGACTTCGTACATATAGCAAGAGATTAAGTTAATTTGTTTTTTTTTTTTAAAGTTTGCATAAAGTACAAAAAAATTCATAATTGCATTTTCATACTTATTTTTAATATGAATCTTTAATTTCTGTCCAAGGATAAGAAATGCAGTATGGACAAGTAGAACTAGGTCTTCTACATTTTACAAAAGCAGTTCTCACTAACTCTAACTCAGACAAAAAATGAACGTAGTCTATTCCTGAAAAAGCCTAAATCAGCAATCAAATAGTCAAAATTAATTAGAGAAACATAAAACTAACATTATTGACATAGCTGTCTTGCAACTTGAATGATCCATTTCAGCTGAGCTTCAGCTATCCCGTTTTATTTAGATGTGTACCTAAGTGCAGAGAGGTCCCACTGGAACAACCATCAGAGCGATAACATGATCCAGTTGTAAATTGCTAATGCTGGTACTCATTCCAATAATTAAGTCTAAGGTTATTATTCAAATTGCAGTCAGAAAAAAAAATTGTTCCTGGAATGAATATTCTTTGTATAATTGGACAATTTTGGTAAACCAATCTCAATGTACAGTCAGTAGAACTTTTAATTACCTGTTGCCCAAGCAGTAAGCAGCATTTGAGCTTGGCAGTTGATAGAGATTTTGGATATTTGTAAAATTTAATAATGACTCTTCCAACTAACTTTTGTGTTCTGTTCTGTTCTGTTGGTGTGTTCTGTCTCTGCTACTGGTGCTTTGAGAAACTACAACATGCTTGATTGACTTTGTTTCTCATTTGTTTACTTCTGATTCCATTCTTACGATTTAAATACTCAGTTTCTTTTTTTGAGGAATTAGCTGTCATGTTGTTATTCAACTAATGATGGATCTGATCAGTTAGATTTAAAAATAATAGGGTGTTATTTTCCCTTCTTTCCTTCATTGTCTTGAAATTCTTTACTGTTGCAAACACATTTTATTTAAATCTGGTAATTATACAGTAAAAGAACATGTTATTGTAAACTTTAAAAGTTTGATGTGATCTCTACCTCAAAACTGATCAATCTAGGTTCAAAACACACATGTTGACACTGAATGAGGAGTTACAAAAGGGAAGGGTTAGCCTGTTAAGTACCTTGTTTAGACCATTTTAGATAATTCATTTCATAATGTGCTTTCTTAAGTGTTTATCTGAACACTAAGTTATATAAATAAAAATCACCTATTTGCCTCAGGAAACTTTAGTTAGAGATAAAATGTTTGGCTGATACTTCAAACAGTAATTCATTGTTTTCTATTGATTGGTTCTGACAGTCCCCAAAAGGACACCATACTACTCTGCAATTAGAAATAACTGATTTGTCCAGTGTTGTCACATACAGTTACATATAGAATATTGTACTGAATTAATCCAGGTTTATACTTGGTCTCAAATGCAGTGGGTGTCTGACAAACTTTCACTAAAAAGAGGAAAGACCATCCTTTTGCTTCCCTAGTTTCTCCCAGCATAATGAATGGAGTGATAGTTAAGGCAAAGAAGTCAACTGAGCAAGCACTGATCTTTGAGAAAATGTTTGAAATCTTTATCCATGCCAAGTGCAAGCTCTGAAGCCATCAGGGTGGACCAATGTTTGCCAGGGCTGTTAGGTCTGTTGTTTGTGTGGAACTGATTCTGCAAGAAATCGAACAGGAGCTTCAGTTTCAGCTGGCAGAAGAGACTCCTTAAAGAGAAAAAATAAAAGTATGGATACCTGTATTTAATGTCTTAAGAGGGTCTCTACATCACATTTATGGAGAGTCCTCTAAGACTTCTATATGCTTTCACAGTATCCAGGTGAGAAACACTTTATAGCTGCATTTTTTGTCATTGGAAACTTTGCAAGACTGCGAGAAGACCATTTTTATGATGCATGTGTATATAAAACATACTGACTACAAGTAAAAGGTAAAGCACTGATGTACCTTTAAAATACAGTTTTACTGTGAATATATCTGTTTCTTTCTTCTGAATGTACAGATAATAGACAGTCTACAGTGAGAGGTGCTTTCTGATGGTAATTAAAAGCAATTTAATGGTTATCTGTCACCAAAAGAGAAAGATTGTAGGATAAAGATCTTTACTGCTTTCCTCAGACAATAAATATCTGCAATAGAGAGTCCAATGGGCAACTGCCTACACCCCAGTCCTACCCAAAACCAAACCCCCAAACTGCGTTTTTCTCCTTAACTACTTTATTTCAGGATCATTAATTCATTACTGCCAGCACCAAGCTGGGAAGAAACTGAAGGAAACAGAAGAGGTGGAGGCAGAGGGAGGGGAAAGGTGTGGACTGTGCCTCTCAGTAATTGCTAGTCAGCAGCTGGCTTAGCTGTGTCATCAGACAGCAGCCTTCATTAGTTAACCAAATAACTGGGTCCAGCATTCGAATTTTTAGAAGGCTTTACCTTCAGAACAGCTCCTCTGTACTATTGTAACAGATAGTTCTGGCTGTGAATTTGACTGCAGAGAAGTTGTCTGAAACTCCTCTGTTGATCATTGTTATTGTAGTATTGGCCCTATCCTACTAGTTAAATTAGAGGGGAAGGTTAGGAATGTAACATTGTAAACGTAAGTGAAGATCCTAACTCATTTTAGCTCAATTATCCTGTAAGATGGAGCATCTGTTACTCAAGTTCATCAAATTATGTAAAGTTTTTCATGATGTCTTATTGCTTGTCTCTTAAGGAAATGTAAATAACAATGACTGTAGATTTCTTCATCTGTATTTCTCTCTCTCTCCTTTCACTTCCCTTCCCTTTTCCTATCCCAACCTTCACCCTGTCCCCACTGCCTTTTTGCACAGCCTCCATTGAAGAGGAACCAACTTCAGCAGGTAAGAATAACTTACAATTACATCTGCATCATGGTAATAGTTTCTTGAGAACTACACTTTTTAAAGATCATTTTAGCCAGGTTTATTTTGCCTATAACACACACAAAATAGGCATATCAATGATGGGTTCTTTTCTCTTCTGTCTGCTTGTCTTCTTATTGTCTTTTCTTCCCTCAATTTGGAGTCAGTAGGAAATATAGTAGTATTCCACTAGTAGGTAAAAAATCTTCTTTGCTACATGTTCCATCCTTTTTGCTTCTTGCTTCATTAAGCTGGTGCACTAGGGTTCACACAACAAACCAGGACAAAAGCAATCATGAGTTCAAAAAAATGTGTTTGACCCCCAGAACTAGCATCCGTAAAGACAGTGCAACCTCAGAACAGTGAAGGAAAAGGAGGACAGTTGGGGGCAGAAGCATCCTGCTCAAAGAAAACATGTTACAAATTATGGTCTGGGTATCTGTTCAGTGAACTTTTATTTCCATTGACAGGCTGCCAAGTAGTGAGAATGGTTAGCAAAAATCAGTTTCAGAGCTTCCCAGGAGACACAAACATGCAGTGTTTATTCTATTGCAAAGATTAACTATTTCTAATTAATTGTCAATTCATTAGCTTGGGAGTATTTAAGAAAAAAAAGACAATGTGCCAAAGAAGTATGGCACTAAACTGCTTAACTATTTGAAATGGCACTGAGTTGTATAAACTCAGTGAGCTAAAACAGCAAATAAATAGGGAGTCGCTTATAGTGGCTTGTTAAAAGAAGTAAAGGGCTCCAGAGGACCAGAGGAGAAAAGG
>NW_009940602.1:75615-87294 GCF_000696875.1 Nestor notabilis
GGGAAAGTGAACAAAGAAAAGGTAGCAAGGAAGGATTGAACACTGTTTACAACACTAACCAACAGCAATATAAATTATTAGGGTACAGTGGAGAGTAATAAATGAAAGGACAGAGAACAAAGCCGAAAGTAGGAATGTAAGGGAGAGAAAATGGCTAAGACCGTCACTGAACAGAGAAAGAAGCAAAAGAGAGCTTCTAACATGAAGGTAGTAGTGGAATGGGCAGGAAGCATGACTGAGATGAGAAAAAACACTGTGAAACAGAGAAAGGAAGAGTTTGGGAAAGAACTGTAGAATACTAACACGCCTATGAGGAGTATATATTATAATTATTAAGCATTAGCCTTCAACTATCCATTTCTTGAGAGATCTGTAAGTGCTGAAATTCTCATGGAAAGTATCTTAATAGAAATCTATTGCAGCTGTTCAACAGAAATGTCAGTTACAAAAGGAATTTTTTTTTTACACAGGAAAGTAAAAAAGCACCCCTTTTTCCTTTTATGGAATTGGTTTAAGTATACAAATTATGTGGAGGTTAGAGGCATATACAAATACGTTGGTGTAATGTTCAAGACAATTTTGCTGTGGTTGTGCATTGTAAAATCATCATTCCTGTTGCACCCCGTGGAGTGTCTCATGAAGATGCGGACTTCCTCTTTGCATTTTGAACATCGCTGCCATTTTTGTGAAAGCTTGTAACTGTGAGCTGGCCAAGCTAACCAGATACATCAGCTGAAAATGGATAAAAGGAGGGAAATGGAATATATAAGCAAGCCACATGGGCTCCACTGCAGACTTCTGTTACCAGCTGAAATTTCAGTAGTTTTACAAAAGCCTACAGATTCTATATTCAGTTCCTCAGAAGCCATTGCCTTTTGGAGTGCCAGATGACATTGCTTGTTTGCTTTTGTATTCATTTAAATGTGTTGGGTTTAGTCACTTCTGACTGCTTTATTTTACTCTGCCCTAGTGTCACTACTTTGCAGCATAATTCATGTGTTCAACAAAGTTCAGCCAGTAATTTATGTCTTTTGAGCATTGCTCCATCACAGAATATTCCTAAATGCTCATCCTCTCCTTGAATTCACCTATTATCAGTGACATATTTTACAGGAGTATTTTTTCAAATACTTTCCCCCAATAAATGAACAGATATATTTTAAACTTGCATCATTTACTTACTTGTAGTTGGTTGAATGAGCTGCACCTTATTTCATTACTTTTTGTGACATAGATTTTACTGTTTCAGGGTTTGTTGGCATCTGAAAATGTGCCACAATTATTTATGCAGCAATAGCTATACCAGTGTACCTTTCTGAGTGGAAACTCTTAATGGAATAACTGGGGACCTTTTCATGTTAGTTATTCCATGAAAGGATGTTATTTGCAGTAACAATATACATGTGGGAGTTCAACTAATACAGCAGTGCATACACACAGACAAAGCAACAGCTAGAAATACAAAAAGCATACAGCACCAGAATGTTTTTATTTTTTTATTTGGACAGATGAACAAATGCCTCTGACATAAATAGTACATGGTAGATTTACAGTACAAGACAAAACATGAATTTGTAAATATTTGTGCAAATAAATCTCAACTGCTCAGAGATTATGTTACAAGGAAACATGACTAAATACCCACTAAAGCAAGTGAATTAATGTAACCGTAACACTTTCTGTTATTTAATCTGGTTCTGCAACATTGATACTCCACATGATTAGATTCTTTGGGAATTACTTTTGAAAGAATTATTTTTCTTAGGAACAGTTTTGATTAATCTGAAGCTTTTTGAAGGAATTGACTAAACTTCTTCAGGCACAGAATGATTTCTTTTTTTTTTTTTTTTTTCTATTAAAATGAAAATTTCCACCTTTGGGAAAACAATTCTAGTCTCTGCCTTAAGCAGCAAACTTTGGATCTTCTTCTGCTGGATATTAATAGAGCATAACCTACCTTTATATTTGCTTGAAATGTGTCTGTGATGAGAATAATCTGTATTTAAGTACAGATACAATTTTTTAGAAATTCCGTAAGATGAAACAGTAATTTACAGGTACTAGTACACAGCTTATTTTGGATCTTTCTCAGCAAAGCAGTGAAGTACATAGTTAGTATTTGAATAGTCAGTGCATAGTACATCTATTGTCTTTGTGAGCATATGTGTAAGCATGTTTGCTAGATTGGAGCTTAAATTAGGTGCAGTGAAAGTGCAGCCCAGAAGCACAATAGAAATTCTAACAATAAAGCATCCTACCTTGCTTCTGGGGGAGTCAAAATCAAAGTCAGACTGTTGCATTAAAAGCACAAAAAAAAAGTTTTGGATTTAGTGATGAAGGGCATGCATGTAAAAATGAAGTTATTTTTATAACCTTTGTTATAAAGATACTAATGTTCTAGCCTTTCCAGTGGAAAATCTTTGAATAAATTGCAATTGTTCTTTACCTAACATAAATTTTTATTTTAAAATTAATAGTGATACTATCTTTTCAGATGCTTTATAATTTATACTTGCTATTGATTTTGCTTTAAGATGTGACCAGATGTTGTTTTGAAAGTAGCAGGTTAGTGCATTCTTATGGGTTTGTTTTAATGCAACTGTTCTCTCAGCTTGTATTGATATTTACAAAGCTGTGACTTCTGCTTAAAATAGATTCTTCTTCCTCAGAGTGGGAAGGCAGTCATGCCATTTGAGAGATGCAGAGGTACTGAAAAATGAATAGAAACTGCATCCAAAGACTCATGCAGTCTCATAGAGCCTTTCACAGTAATTGCAGTGGGATGCGCCTTGCATAGGCAGAAAGCAAGTTCTATCAGCTACCAGATTTTGCTCTTTTCCAAAAAAAGCAGCAGGTTTTCTCCAGTTTGTGACATTTATCTTACTGGAGTGTAAATAACCTCCTTTAGTGCTAATCTGGTAGTGTTGGGGAGGAGGTATACACACGTTTTCAACTGCAAGGGCCAGAAGTCATCTCTTAGCATTCAAAATCATTGGAAGTAGCTTATGATTGTCTTCTAAATACTCTGAAATAGGAGACTGCATTTAGTGTAACAGTTGTGGGGTGGGAAGGATGAGAAGGTTAATTGGAGGGCAATGTAGTAATTTTCTAAAAAATATATATTAAAGAATATGAGGTAGAATAAACTGCAGGTAATACATTAATTTTTTGAAGATCGTGAACACTATTTGAATGTTTTATGAACATTATAAATTTCTAATTGACCTGTGATCAGGATCAAAACTAGAATTTCTTTTTCTATTCAACTGATAAAACAACACTATTTCCCATACTCAGCTCTTTGAGATAGTCTAGCTTCTCTGACAGTGCCTCCTGTGAGTAATCTCAAAAGTGAAGTTACTAAAATTTTACTCTGATCATTGTAACCACTAGGCTGAAGGTTAATAATCCTGAAATAGTAAATGCCCTGTGAGTATTTTTCTATAGAAATGGTACTTCACAGGGGTTTCTTCATTTTCAGAATGCTTTAGTCTAATGAATTGTAATTATAACTCATTAAACATATTTCATCTAGGACAAAGCATGCTAATTTTTTTGCATGCTTTTTATCTAAAGTTAAACCAAGGAGTTTTTCAGATGGTCCTTAAAGTTTCAACAAGGTACCTACTTCTGGATAAGCATTGATCTAGATCTCTTTTTCCATTCCAGTTAAATACCTATGACTTTGTGTTGTCATAGATATCTAAACACTCACTTTTGAGCCATTTCTGCCTATCTGTTCATTTCTTTTGAGTTTCCAATCAGTTAAATGGTTTTACCAGAAGCTCATGCATCCTGTGAAAGCAAGCCAGAAAATCTCTGGACAATTCTCTTGAAGATTTGTTTCCATTTTTCTTATCCCATCTACACATGCAGTGTGAGTCCTCTGAAGCTGGTTATTGAACTAGGAGGAGGTTGCTTTGTTGCAAATTGTTATAAAGATTGATCTGTCAGCTTCTGTTGGATGTCCTACTGTTTGAAGCTTTGCATCTTCAAAAATGTGTCCCCATGGTTTTATGTACTCCATCCCCTTTCCTCAAGAAGTCTGGAATAATTTCTAAAGATATCAAAAACTAATTGTTCTAAGACATGATGAGACAGAGAACAGCGTAACATGTGGCACTTTGTTCACTTGCCTTTACACTGTGACTTTGACTGAAATAATAAATACATGCCCTTTGAGATCATCACTTAACTGAAGCCATTTCTTGCTTTGTCACTGATGGGTTTTTTTTAAGCCTAGTATTTTAGGTAACTGGCATTTGTGTCTTTGTATTCCATCTACATACAATATGTAAATGTATTTAGACTTTCATGAAAATAGAAGCTCTTTTACAGTTTGAATTTAATATTGTTTTAATGAAATTTAGTTGTTGAAGAGGCTCAATATACATCAGGAATTTCTTCAAAGACATTAGTAAAAAGTAATCCCTACAATAAGCTTGTGGCACAGTCTGTACCTGTACAGACTGCTGCATTGTCTTACTGAGATTAATATTTACAAAGGAATTATCCCTATATACTAACGGTATTATGTTTGCCTTAAGAGTACTTAACTGATTGTAGGTATGAAATCGGATCTCTCAAAGGGTATCTCTTCTTCCTGAAAATAATGCCGTATTGGCCTTCTACAGGTTGCAAAAAGTAAAATTGTAACTGCTTTGATGGTTATCAGAAAAAAAAAAAAAAAAAAAAAAGATGTACCTAGCTTATTGAAATGAAACTTTCCAAAATGTTCATGAAATATTTAATCTGCTTACTCTGTCAACCTCAGAACCTGAAAGATGCATCGGGTCTAGTCTCAAGGTCTTCAATTTACTGCCTGCTGTACAGCAGCATCCGAAGTGATGCAGTTCTGTGACACGATGATCTCAACTATCTTTTGGGGCACAATAATTTTGCTGTGGTACACAAAGCTATTCTGTTGCACGTATTTCAATGAGGGAAAGTGTCTTTCCATATTATTCTAAGGGAAAGGATTTGCCATTCCCCCAGGGTTTGTAACAGGCATTGACCCTCTTGCTTAAGTTGGTTATGCATTTGTAACAATTCCTTTTTATTTTCTTCTTGAAGTGCATATTCTGTTTTTCAGTGCCTGAAGCTAACTTGTTAATTGCTTTTCCATATATTCCAAGCAAAATATAGACCAAATCAGAACATTATTTAAAGGTTATATTGAACCCTATTCTGATGGAAATGAGGCTTATGCAATAAAAACAGATGGATATGCTAGGTGGCACTGAAGGCTATCACAGTAGGCTGTCATATTTAAAAGCAGAAATCTTGCTTGGGTCAGGAGTGAAAATTAATTAGTATCTTCAGCCTATCCCTTACGAAATGTTTGTCCATATATCATAAAAATAAGTCATTTTGGCAAAATCACTCCTTTTCAGGGTTAGACAGAAAGTATGCTAGGAGGTTGAGACTAGCCTGCAGTGCTGGAAACTGAGAAACTTGTACATGTGCATTTTTCCATAATCTTCATAGTTTTAGAGAATGATTTTTACCTTCAGTATACAAAATTCATCCCAGCCTACAAATGCAAGGGCCTACGTGGATGCCAGAGAGAGACTTTCATCAGGGACTGTAGTGATAAGACAAGGGTTCAAACTTAAGACAGTGGAGATTTAGATTAGATATAAGGAAGAAATTCTTCAGTGTGAGAGTGGTGAGGCACTGGAACAGGCTGCCCAAGGAAGTTGTGAATGCTCCATCCCTGGCAGTGTTCAGGGCCAGGCTGGGTAGGGCTAGGAGCAAACTGATCTAGTGGAAGATTGGAACTAGATGATCTTGAGATCCTTTCCAACCAAAACCATTCTATGATTCTGTACTACCCCCTAAATTACCTATTGCTTTACATCACAAACATTTTCTTTCGGCTGCTTATAACTTTCTCACCTGAACTTTGAGACAGAGGTTTTTCACTCAGGCTTCTGCCTCAGGCTGAACTCAGCTCAAACTGTTTCACTGTTTCTTATAAAGAGGGTAAGAAAAAAGGGCGTTTCGCTGCCCCCTTTGATTCTCAAAGCTGTGCTACTGAGAAACCTTTCTGCTCTAGTGCTTTGGATCTGGGACATGTAATTTCACAGTGTAGTGTCAGAGGTTGCTTTTATTACTGCCATGGAAAAGTCCACAGAGTCAGCCAAGGAAGTAGGCTTAGTTCATGCTCAATTAGCAGAGACAGCTCCTAACCTAACAGAGTTGAGAAATCTGCTACAGGGAAATCATCAGTAGATACCACTGAATGAAAGTAGGTGAAATCCAGTCTGTCACAGCAACTACCAGTGCATCTCTCTAGCAAGAGCAGGGAGCAGAACAGATGGAGATGCTGCTCTGGAAGGGAAACACACCACCTCTGTCTCAGGCTGCAGAAATATCAACACTGTATTGGTACCAGGTCTGTATCTATAGGGTAGCTTTACTTAAGTGCTTTTCTGTCTGGGAAGCAGTATTCCCCAAGAGACTTTGCAGGTGGCTAGACCTTTCTTGGACAGATACAAAGAGAAAAACTAGCAGTTAAGACAGGGTCACGTGAGTAAAACAGTCAAAGATTGTTATTCCATAGAATCACAGACTGGCTTGGGGTGGAGGGAACCTTCAAGCTCATCCATTTCCAACCTGCTGCTATGGGCAGGGACACCTTCCACTAGAGCAGGTTGCTCTAAGCCCCATCTAACCTAGCCCTGAATACTGCCAGGGTTGGAGCAGCCACAGCTTCTCTAGGCAACCTGTGCTGAGGCCTCACCACCCTCACAGGAAAGAACTTCTGCCTAAGATCTCCTCTAAAACTCCTCTTTTCCAGTTAGATTGCCTCATCCTCTGAAGATGGAGCAAGAACAAACAAGATGAAGAAGAACAAGCTATTGTTCTTGGTGCTCCAAGGATCTCAGTCAACTCTCTTGCTCTGAGATTTCTGTACTTCCAAGAAGTACTGCTGTGGCATAGGAGAAAATATGGCAAAAAGATAAGTGTGGTAGAGGACAGATGACAAAATCCACCTCTATTAAAACAGACAGATCTTCATCTGAGAAGTGATGGAAACTGAGTTGAGAAATTGCTGAGGGAGAAGGTAATTGACAGGCTACCGTCAAAGAAATGGGATTAATGAGTTGTGCATTGGCACAGAGTAGGTGGGTCTGAACATGTGCATACAGATGGAAAGGCTGCAGTGGGATGACCTGTGTTAGGTTGACTGCTGTTGGAAGAGTTGTTTCCTTCATTCAGGCCATTTGTTCCTGATTCCTTCTTCCAACCTACTTACACTTTCCGGCTCTCTCCTTTATGCTTGTGCTAGCAACTGTGCAGATACATGCTGGGCTGCATCAGGTAGCTGTTGCAGCTGGAAGTAGCCTCTTCCCTGATTTAATTTCCCTGATTGAGTTTGTGTTCACTTGGTTCAGCTCCTTGATCTCACTTGCCATATAGTGGTAAGTATACTTTCAGTGGGAAGGGGAAGTTGGTGGAAACAGGTAATGAAAGCTAGCATGAAAAAGAAACCCAACTAAACAGTCACCTTTGGTGAGATACTGTAATTAAATTGGATTAAAACGATTTAAGATTCCCATACAGGCATTAGATGTGTGGAAAGGGGTGAAACCCCTCAAATACTAATGAAAGCAAAACAAGCAGATGTAGTGGTTAGATGAGGATTTGGAAGCAGCTTAACAAGCCTGATGAAAAGGACTTTGTTCAAAAATAGCATCACAAAGAGGCTTATTTTGTTTTCATTTTGATTTTAAACTGTCCTGTAACCATCTTTAAAACATTGGATTGACTGTAAAAACATAAGAGTACAGAAGAAGAAATTTTACTCTTTTTCTATTCAGTGCAAATTTAAGTGGGTTTTAGTTACTAAGGCTTTGTGTTACACATTAATTCAGGAGGCTAAAGAAGTATTGAATAATAACCTATTTACAGAGTGGCTGGTACATGGTGGCAAAGTTAAGAACTATAAAGTAAGTGTGCTCTTAAAGATACCAATTATATTTACATGGACAATGAACCAGACCCTTCCATGGTAGACATTCTAACCCAAATAATATTTATTATAGCAAGGTTTTAGGGGTGTGGTACATGTTATGGTGCCATTTCTTACACACATACGAATTTGAAATCCTCACTGGTGGCAGTTGTGCCTTTGGCACTACATTTTGCCAGGACTGTTTAGACAGTAGTCTTTTTGGACAGCATGGGTAGATGGAATCTCATCCTGGTTGCCTCATCAGGAGTCCAGTCTAGGTCAGTCTTTGCAGTCAAAGAAACACAAACCTGTAGAAGACAAGTCATCCCAGAAAATTAGATGTTTAAAGCAAAGAGAGCAGTTATTCTCTACTTACTATAGAAACAGTGCACATGGTTAATGTCACTTAGGAAGAAACTGTGAATTTAAGTAAATTACTATTTCTTTTTTTACAGGAAGGACCCACAAGTGGATCTTGAAATTGTGTAGCCCAGTATCATGCTGTGTATGCACATACGAGTATGCACACATTTATGATTTTTCCCCTAAGGTTTTTAGGACCTCACCTTTAATAAAGCTGATGATTTGTTGTGTTTATGATTTGTTTATGTAATACATGTTTATAATCTTCATACTCATTTATCCTTTTGATATACATTTAGCACATTGAATGTTCTGCACTTCAAAGATTTTGAGCCTACAAAAACCTACATCAATGTATAGCTGTACTCATGCAAGTTTCTGAAGATTAGGCTGCATATAATTATGTTTATATAAAATAAACAAGAGTGGATATGATGAGGTTTCCTGAAATCTAATGATCTTTGAGGTCAAAGTTGTACAGTCTTGGTGCTGACTACCTCAACAGAACATTTGTAGATTCTAAGCAAAATTAACCAGTGTGAATCTTGAAAGTGCCCTGTCCCATTGATATGATTGTAGGGCTACAGTATTGGAAGAAGGGTACCAGAAAAGCCTTACTTTACAGAAAAGCCTTACTTTACAGAAAAGCCTTACTTTACAGAAAAGCCTACTATAAAAGTAACAGATAAATAATAGAAAAATTAATCAGGTTGCATGGGAAAGGAAAGGTGTAAGTATTGCAAGCTCATACTGTGCCTAGGGTTGTTGGGAGCAATAAGGAAGAGAAGGAAGAAAATAGTATTTTAAGATTAAAACCAAGAAAAAATTGTTCCTATATGTTATTATTTTTGCTCCCCATGTTATCATGTCTAACAGAAGGATAAATGGGGAATATCCCTCTGTCATAACTCTCTTGGAATGACTGTATAGCATAATCTCTAATTTCACAAGTTGGCTGACATGCTAAACAGCCAAGGAAAACCTTTAATGATAGATTCAGTCATATATCTTGTATAACTGTTGTTCTGGTAACTGTTCTTATGACTTAATATCTCTTGTTCTAAAATAAACATGTTTTTTAATCCATAGCTCTTGTTCTAAAAAGCAAGGAAATGAACAAAAATGTACTCTGATACTTGGTAATCTTGCACAACAAAAAAGGCGTTAATTTTTACGACTAGAATTCTTGTCCTACCTTTTCAGTAATTCATATCCTATTATGTCAGGCATTTAAAGAATGCAGAGATATGCCTAAGCTTAAGCAACTTGGATAGCTGCTAAAGCAAGTAAGGAGGAATTGCCTTAGAAAGCTCTCTGGCACGTGGCAGAGCAACAGAGAGCATGGCTGAACTGAGACAATATGGTAATCCTGTTAAATTCAGGTTCCTTTGTGACCCATTTTATACTCAGGGAAAGATGTGATGCTGAGAATTGCTTTCTGATATAGGTACACAGATTGCAGGAAGGCTATAACAAGGAAAGGTTTGTATATACATGTAGCATGTTTTATTGAACTGGCTGATAGGCGAAATGGACAGGCAGTCAGACAAGTGAGTTCTTAATGTCTGAAACAGCAGTATTTTATCTATCACAGTCATCAATATGCATAATACCATTACACTGCAGTGGATTTGAGTGCATCAAGGCCCAGGAAGTGTTAAAACTGACATATAATGGAATTATCTGCTAATGGAATTAAGTGCCCTGGAGGACCCAGAGCAGGGTTTAAAATAGAGCTGGGGTGGGTTGTTTTCTTCCGTCTGGTTTCTTATTGTGAATCTGTCTCATCAGCTACTGGTCTGATGCCCAGTTCCCATCCAAATGAGTTTCTTCCTGCACCGCAGTGTTTACTATTTGTCTGCCTAGTAACAAATAAAAAAGCCCTGCTATCCCAAATTGTCTTGACTCTGGCTTCAGTCAGTACTATTTGCCAGTAAGAGATCAGTTATCTGGACTTTCTGAGTAGATGTGTCATTGAGGCATTGAAAAGATCTTTAAGTGTATCCTAGCTTGAACGGGGAAAAAATGTTGAAGGAAGATTTGGCATTTATATTTCAGTAAACAGTCACAGATCGCCTGCCATTAACATTGACCAAGACTAAGTGGCCCTCCTTAAAATGTATAATTGAAGCAACATTACTAATGAAATCCAGATGTAATTCTTATCATAAAGGGAACATAAATTGTTTTAGGGGCATAGAAATATCAAGCAAAGGCTTAACTGAGTTTACTCATCAATGTGAGGATTTCTGTATGTGTGCAGCAACTTCTAACGCCATTTCTTGAAATAATAACATTTCATTCACATCAACTAATTCATTGTTGCTCTTATAAACTGACTTTTCATAAGCTGATGGCCATTTGCAAGAGCCAAGACCTACCTTTTTTCTTTTGTTTTAGAAATTTAATAGATTCTTTTTTATTGTATATTGTTTTGAACCCTAACATCAGTTTAACTGACTTAACCGTCAGTTAAAATGCATTTTAATTTTTTCTCAATGTAAGTCTTCTAGCTAAACATTATTTTACAGCAGAGCGTGAATACCAACTACTAGGCTTAAAGAAAGAATGACATTCTCATCTGTTTTTTCTCACCTGTTTTCTGCTGTATTGTGTGATCTTATCTATACAATTGTAATATTTCAAAATATTCTCCTGGAAACAACAATTTTTTTTCTCCTTTTTTTTTTTTCCCCGCTTATGTAACACTGTTGACTTCAGTAGTACTCCTTATGGGTAAGTATTATGTGACTTCAAAATTGTGGCAAAAATATTTACATAAAATCCACAGTACTGTAAAGTAATAAACTGCCAAACAAAAATTATCAGTGTGGCTGGAAATTAGTAAAATAGAGGAAGCTTTCACAGTTCAGTCCAGAAGTGCATAATTATTACTTATTCAAGACACAGCTTCCACCGGCTGTCATAGGAGTTGTGATTATAAGACAACTGTTCTGATAAAAGTAACATGCTCGCATGAATGTCTAATTGTCAATTAAAAAAAAAAAAAAGTTAAAATAAATTGTACCTTTATATACTTCAAAAGTTGCTTGAGGTGTATCGAATAAGCTGAGAAAATACTTGGAATTCTAGAAGTTTTATTGAAATGGCTAGGTACGATGAAGAAGCCATAGCCCAAGAGAAAAAAGGTCTGTGTATAGATTTATGTATTAAATTGGTCTGCGGTACCATATTTGAACATTTACTTGTAAAGCATCAATTAACACTTGACAGCAATATTGCAAGTCTTTGTTGCAGTTATTCATGAATTTCATTGGCTGCAAGCTTTCTGTAATATTTTTTCCCGTTAAAACTGCGGAGAAGTATTTATTTATTAATATAGACTAAGGGAAAGA
>NW_009940602.1:87325-148638 GCF_000696875.1 Nestor notabilis
CAATATTTCAATAACAGATTCTTAATCTTTCCATAGTGACCTGGAATTTCTCAAATTTCCTTTTTTAATCCAGTGCCCTAGATAAGAAAACCATTCTATTAATTTTCTCTGCCAGACAGTAATACTGGGCGTTTTTTGAAACAAAATGCAATCTGTGATCCTGTCAAGTTAGTGTTCTGCTTTAGCCCTGCTTAAGTAGGGGCAGGGACAGAAGGTATCATGTAGCATATTTTTTATTAAGTCCTGTTTCTGTCTAAATTTTTGGTAGCCAAATACAAGCAATATGTTAAAATCTTTTAAGAAATTCAAATAAAGACTTTGCTTGTTTAAGTCATGCAGCTAGTGATACATTAAATGAAAGTTAACGTTACGTTAGTGAAGTAGTGGTCTTGTTTTCATAGCATATCCTATTGGTCTTATTCCCTGTCATTCAGAACCTAACTACAGCATCCACATTTTTCAACCAGACAACCTTCTTTGTGCCTGACTCTATTCTGTCAACAGATGAGTAGTAGTATGGATTCCCTTTCAGGAATGATATCCTGCTACAGATTAGACTGGATTAGAAAGAGAATATTGACATGCACTCAGTTAATCTGTCCTGAGGTGAGGGGAAGTTAATGATGTCTAGTTCACACCCTCATCTTTTGAAGTCACTTGGGTGAATATGGCAGTCATTAAGCCTGTGCACAGATCTGTGGATCTCGCAAACCAGAGGAAAGGTGGATGTGTCTGACGACTTACCCATGACACAGCTTTAGGGTAGACAACAGAAAAAAATATGTAGCTCCAGAGGAAGTCTGTCAAGACATTCCCTAAAGGAATATAGTTGTGGCATTGGCAGTGCTGCATCTTATGCCCCAGCCCTTGCGTAAGGCTCTGCTGAAGGCAGAATTTACCTGTGCAAAGAACTGTGCTTAAAAAACACCAGCATTGTGTATAATAATACAAAAAGGAATTTTAAGTTAAAACATTATTTATCAGAAAAGACTCATCTCCAGCAATGCTGTGCAAGACTGTCCTGGGTTCAGTTATAACAGTTAAGAACCTGTCGTGGTTCAAGCACAGCTGGCAACCCAGAACCATGCAGCCGCTCGCTTACTCCCCCTGTTTCTTACACCCCGCGCTCCCCCACCAGCCTATTTACAGCAGCCTTTGAGAGTTCTGAAGGTTTTAGACGGCCTTTGAATACCCTTGAGACCTGCCTGCTGATTGTGCTGGGGATCAGCATGTTGGCACACATACGGAGTGTGTTTTACTCATGGCCATCCCACCCTGGGAACACCCTCTTTTGTCTGATCTCAAAAGTTAAGCAGTATCAGGTTCAAAGCTGGTCTAGGGTTAGACGACGATATAGAAGGACCACCAAGAGATCTTCCCCGAGGCTGGACAGTCATGAGTGGCAGGGTGTGTGGGATAGTATGGGCAAGTATCTAGGCCAGTGGGCCCCTCCAGTGCTTTGGAACCTCACCACTGAACAAGTGCAAAATCCAGAAAAACTAGTAAACCACTTGAACAAGATGTGCTGTCGTCCTGGTTATACCAGAGAGGGACAAATGGCGGCAACGTGCTGGGGCTTGGCCTGTGCCTACAGAGCCCTGCTCAACACTGTCCAGCGCCTTCAACGTGAAAAAAATGTCTCTGGATCTGATGACAGAGCAACTGGCAACGCAGAGGTAAACCCATCTGGGCTGCTGCACTGTGGCAAGATATTGCTGCCCGGGTACAGCACCTGGTGCTGAAGGTACACCACGTAGATGCTCATGTTCCCAAGAGTCAGGCCACTGAGGAACACTGATGTTTTTAGTTGTTGCTCAGTAATGTTTACTCTGACCAAGGACTTTCTCAGTCTCATGCTCTGCCAGGGAGGAGGGGAAGCCAGGAGGAAGCAGAGACAGGACACCTGACCCAAACTGGCCAAAGGGGTATTCCATACCACAGCACGTCATGCCCAGTATATAAACTGGGGGGAGTTACCCAGAAGGCCCAGATCGCTGCTCGGATCGGGCTGGGGCTCGGTCGGGCGGGGGGGGGGTTCCTCTTATCATTATTATTGGTAGCAGTAGTGGTTTGTATTATACCTTAGTTACTGGAGAGCTGTTATCTCAACTCGTGGGAGTTACATTCCTTCGATTCTCCTCCACATCCCTCCGGGAGCAGGGGGAGGATGAGGGTGGGGGGAGAGAGTGAGCAGCTGTGTGGTTCCGGGTTGCCGGCTGGGCTTGAACTACGACAAGGACTTACTACCATTACCCACCAAAATAGGTCAGTGTTTTCATCCATGTACAACTAGCTGCATGTGAATCACATTAATCAAGAGCAATTAATTTGTGTTTGTGCTGTGGATGTAGCTGGTGCAAAGGCATCAGATATTCAGTGACTACCGTGTATCTTAAAAACTGGGGGCATATAACTGCAAACACAGGTTGTGATTTTAAGTTTGGGTGGTTTGCAGTTTGTGGTTTTCTTAGTTGGCAAGAGACCAATATGAAGCAGGAACTGGCTATGAGGAAGAAACAAAATGATGATCTAGGTAGGAAAGGAGTAAGAATTAGAGAATAGCAACAGGATCTAGAATTCAAAAGAATTTAGGATAGGATACATGAAATCTGAAGAGTTCGATGACAGCTGGAAAAGTACAAAGAGGAAAGGATGTATTTTCTCTGTTCTACATCACAAGGGAAATAAATGACTGGAGTGTAAGGCTTGGTTATTTCCGTTAGTTTCTCCTTTGTATGACTTTATGCCTTTTTGGTCTATAGATATACTTCACATTTAGTAATTCTCTTTCATCACTTTTTAATAATATTTCATGTCCTAAGGATAACCACCCTCTGAGATTCTCTTCTGCTGTTTCCATGTCATTAATGCAACACTAAGTAGTTAGGATCTAACTCATACAAATATGAATAGCACAAGTTTAGGCTGTTGCATTTTTTAGTTTCCACTGGAACGCACAGCAAGAAGACTAACTGGATTTTAATCTATTTGCTGTTATAATTAAGGTTCACATAATCTTTTCAGGTTTTTTTTCCATTTTCCAATTATTAGTTGAGCACAGTGAAAAAAAAAATGAGTGATCCTAATCACTGACAGTTTAAAGTGCAGTGAAACAATGAAAACTGTCATCTTTAGATATGATGACAAGAGCTGCAATGGTAAAAACAGCAGTTGTGCAGAAGTGCCAGTTGACAGTGACATTTGTCATTAGGTACCAAATTAGGTATACTTTCCTTATTGCTGGGTATATTTTACTTAAGCAACAGACCAATGCAGTAAAAACAGAGAAGGATTTATTCCAGCTCTATAGAGAATGGATTTGGAGGGTTTATTTTAATACAGAATCTGTAGACATCAGTTTTGTGAGAACTGCACTTTTGAACTGAATCTTCTGAACATCCCAGTCTATAATAATTCTCTAAATATTTTAACATACAAAATTCTCCAAGTCTTTTTAGTTCTTCAGCAAAATTTTTGCAAAATGCAAGGTTCTCTGTGTTCACAGAAGTTTTTCTGTTAGTCGTGAACTGGAATCAACTGAAAAAAAGAGATTTGGAAAATATTTCTGACGTAAGTTGGAAAATTAACCTGGATTTAACTATGATACAGAGTACAGCACAGAAAAAGGGTTATAACAAGCAAGTCGCCACACTTAGGTCAGCAAGAATGGGGGAAGTCAGTGACAGAAACAGTATCATATAGGAGAAAAGTAATGATGCCAGTGCCTGAGATAAGTTAGAGGAAGAGAAGGAAAAGGCCTTGAACCTGGATTTTCTGTAAACAAAGCAGGTATTCTTTGAGAAGATAAGACCCTCCTGTGAAAGGTCATGCAGATGCAGAGCAGGTCTCACGTTAATTTGCTATGGTAGGTTTATGAGATAACTGGCTGGCTATATTCAGGTATATCCTGTGGGCTTCGTTCAGAATCATATATGTAGGTGGCAAAGGGTATAAAGAGCTGAATAACAGCATTGAAATGGGAAAAGAAAATACTCAAACTTGGAAGCTACAGAGTATGAGGAGCAGTAATGAGAGGGAACTTGGGGGAAATGTCCTGCAGTACATTGAACTGACAAAATACTCCAGCTTCTGGAGTGTTTTGAGGTCTCACCCTGTATAGCGTCACTACATTGCCTTTTACATTGGCCATGCCTCAAATTTGGGTATAATCTGTCATTCACAGTTGAAGTAAGGGGAAGCTTGAGTCTATTTATTAAGGAAAGGCACTGTATAGTAATCAAGTTTAAATAACACCTTGTCAGAAAATGCTCTAGTTCTTTAGTTAAAAAGAGGTTGGGAGATGGCTGGAGAAAGAATTTACATTTTTTTTTTTCTGTAAAAGAAATCCATGGAATGGAATTAGAAGGAAATGTACAGAAATAACCTAAAGCATTTTGCTCTCAGGGGGTGAATCTTAGCTTTTGCTGCATCCAGCTGGAGACACCTTGATCATTATAATCAGCATGCTTCATTTTCTGCATTAAAAACAAGATAAATGTTTAATCACAGTGCAGTTAAGTCTGGATCAGTGCCATTAGTTTATAATGAATATATAGTTAGATAGAATCTAATACAGTACTAATTTACTTACGAGCCAGGCTGAACAGATTTATGTTTTTTCAAAGCTGATATTTGGAGAATGTTAATGAGAAGAAGGTGTGTGTAACTGCTAATTATTTTTACTACTTTTGCTCATTAACTGGAATAATATATAGCAGTCAGTTGCTATTGTCAATATTCCACATGAACTATGAATGATTTTCTTCAGTGCCTGTTCTTAGTTTAAAATATCCAAATAAATTCCAAGCTGGAGGTATAATAAATACTTGTTGTTACAAAATTCATTTGTATCCTAACAGCAAAATAATATCAACAGTGGCAAATTAAAGAAGGAATTTAAATGAAATTCACTGGTCTGTAGGAGCTATTGTGGTTTGGTTTGTTGTTTTTGGTTTTTTTTTTATCTTTCTTCTACAAATGTTCAAGTATGCTGGGCAAGTAAGAATTTCTTCTTACACTTTGGAAGACTTGAAGGATGAGGTAGTTCAAAATACATTATTTTACTTCTGTGGGTATTGGTTAAACTGAGTGACTCCTTTATTAATTTTGAGCCATATCATGATACACCATTATAATGGGGTTTGGACCCTAAAATGTTAAGAAAATGTTCTTCCTTGTGAGGGTGGCGAGGCCCTGGCACAGGTTGCCCATAAAAGCTGTGGCTGCCCCATCCCTGACAATGTTCAAGGCCAGCTTGGATGGGGCTTGGAGCAACCTGGTTGAGCAGAAGGTGTCCCTGTCTGTGGCAGGGGTTTGGAACTGTATGAGCTTTAAGGTCCCTTCCAACCCAAACCAGTCTGGAATTTTATGATTCTATGATACAGATTCTGAATACAGAGTGACTTTTAAAAGGAAAGACATATCAGTAAAAAGAGTAAATGCTGGACTACATTGCATTCATTCTTTACTGAAGATGCTTCATAGTTAAGTGAAGAATTAACGTTGACTAGCTGACACCATTTTCATTCTTACAGCCCCCTGTGGCAGAAGGTCGATAGCACATCTGCTGGGATAGCTATCTTCAAATGTCCTCAAAGCGGTGCATTGAAAACCAGGCAGCTGAGAAGTAGCTGTAGTTTCAAGAACTGAACAAAGACGCTTTGTCCAAATTTCATTTGGACCCAACTACATCGACAGTCTTCTTGTGAAATGGTAGTTTTCTTCTGAATACAGGTGAAATCTACAAAATACTTGAGCTTAGCCTTTACCACGAAGGTGGTCCGTAACCTTGAAGTAGGTGTACTAGTGAAACCTGACTCCCTAAGCTGCATTGCTGGAATGGGTATGTCATACTTGTGTGCTTGAACCTATAATTAGGCCGAGACATGAGCATGCATTTTGGCATGATTTAGTGATCCCCAGAACTCAGCAAATGCAGGATTTCCGTCAGGTAGTTAAAATGGTCTCTGAAATACTGCACACAGACACAAAGCTAGGGGCATTCAAAACCAGCCTCTCTAACAGGTGAGCCTTGCACAATCATGTTAAATTAATAGGCAAAGTAGTAAATGTGAGGAACATCGAGACCCTCAGAAGCTTTTGTTATATTCCTGCCCTTTATGTGCAATAAACCAATTTTCTGTCAGAACCTGTAAAGGCAGTCCTGCTGGAGTTGAATGCTCATTTGTGTGTCTCTATGAAAGACAGTGTCTTTCAAATAGAATTATATTTTACTTTGGAATTTTTGTCTGCCAAACTTTGAAAACTACAAGCTCACCTTCTTCATCATGGGAAGCTTGTAAATTCTGCTAGCTCCAGCAGCAATGAGAATAATTTTTCTCTTCCTGTAAAGTTGAAAGAAATCATATGTGCCACTGTCTTCTTCTACCCCATATTCATTTCAAAATATAAAAGCTCTTGCTAAATGAGTCCTGTCACAGCTTATTTTGAAGACTTCGCTTTGACAAAGGACATGTCAAAAGTATTATGTATTATCAAAACATAGGTGGAGGGAGAACTTCAAACTCCTGATGTTAAAACTGTATGAGAGATCTCTGATGAAGTCTCCAACAGAGAGGAAAAAAGCCCTACTTGACTGACATTCATGTAGAGCCAACAGGTACTTAAGAAAAGCTAGTCATATGAAAGCAGGCACCTAAAGACTATTTTACTTTTACAATTAAATGTGAAATAATTTTATACTTTTTATTAATTTGCTGCTAATTCCAGTCTTTGTTTTGATGGGATTTGGAGCTTACTGTATCATCAGGGTAATACTACCTATTAGTCGTACTTCAGTAATATTCCACAAAGTAAATGAAGCAATTAACTTTGTAGCTACAGTATCTTCATCTTGATGTATTTCAAGGTCAATATGTAATTTTTCATTAAAGTTTAGTTATTTCTACATGAAGAGAAGATGGATGGATAGATAGATAGATACCATCAAAAGTGTTAACATTTGTATTGCACTGCCTTTGATTTTACTTTTCAAAAATGTGATTATTTGGCATATGTCACTCCAGTGGAGTACATTTTTCTTTTTTCCTCTCTTTACATTTTTCATATTCCTCATTTAATCTTGTTTTATTATGAAGTTATGGGGTTTGATTTTTGACCATCTTCTTTCAGCACAGAAGCAAGCATACTTTTGAGTTTGAGGAATGAGACTTTGAGGAAGATGTGACTGATGTAGACTTCTTGTTTAACTACATCACTTTTAACTGCCTCATATTTTTTAATGTCTTTGCCACCAAAGCAGCTGCAGATTTTATATTTGGAAAAAAAACGCTTACGCTGTTTGGTGGAGGCTTAAGAAATAGTTTGGGGTTTTTTGGGTGGATTTTTTTTTTTTTTTTTTTAATTTTAATGCATCCCAGACACTTAGAGGGAACAGTAATTACTATCATACCTCACATGTACTGGTACAAACTCATGCAGATGAAAAGCCTTGATGGAGACTAGAGTTAGTACTACCACTAGAGTTACTGTATGACACCATTCTCAGGAAGGACACTGTGTGAACATTAGGTCTCTTGCTTGTGTAGCTTACTCATATAAATACAGGCAGTCTGCAGTAAATCCAAATAAATGAAATGAGGACAATCAGAATTTCAGGTAATGACTTTCACATGCACATATTTAAGTGTGCTTTACAAGTGTCAGTGTTCTTAGGATTTTTTGTTTGTTTGTTTATTTGTTTAGGGTTGTTGTTCTTTTTTTTTTTTAAATTGAAGACCATGTGAAAAAAAGAAGTTCAAAATATGGCTAGGTATTAAAAAAAAAACCAAAACATTTCCTCCAGACCATCAGGGGAGACATGTAGAAAGGTATTTGGACATTTCTTTCTATTACTTAAAAAGAATCTGAATATCCTACAAGACAAAATGAAGTAACAGCTTTCCTAAACAGACTAATTCACTCTTTCTATATATTATCGTTGTCAAAAATTACTTTCTTATTGATTAAATGGTGCTTTCTTTGCTTTCCTGGATTTTCTTGCTATAGACAAACTAATGGTTTCTCTCAAATACTTAATTACAACTTCAGTATTGCATTATGCAAGATTTTATTTTTATGAAGTTTTAGTTGACTGCACTTATCAAAGAAGAAAACAGATAACATGGTTCTGCTTTGATCCCCCTTGCAACTCTACTGAGGATGCACTTGTTTGATTCGTCCATGTATGAAGTCTACGAGATCTTTAGTAAGAGCATCTAAAAGGATTAAAACCTGCTATGCTTTAAGTTAATCTTCAATATTTTTTTCAAAACCAGCATAGGATTACGATTGAATAATAGAATGATGTGTTTTGGACTATGCTTATTATATTGGCTAATATGACTGTAACGGCACAAAGAAGGTCTCAAAAGAGCAGCAAAGTGAATAGATCTATTACTCTGAGTGCACAATTAATCTTGTTGACATTATTTTATATGAACATGGATAAAAATGCCTGGAAAGCATGCCATTGAATTCCACTGCTCATTAATATTGATCAAATGTTGCTATTCTCTTTGTATTGGAAGCCACTTAAAAATTACCTAAAAAAGTATTACAGTGCTATTGATTTAAAAAAAACAAATCCCTGAACTACTGTTTTTTGAAAATCAGTTGACAAGTTAGGGTTTATTTTTGAGTAAAGAAGGATGGTTTTGAACTTGCTGCTATAGATGTGAGTAACAGAGAATATTAATCAGATTGTCAGGGAATTAATTATCCACCATTCAATACAATGTTATTTAAACATCCCTATGGAAGTTAGTTGGGACCTTTCATCATCTGGCAAGAGTGCCAGATCTTTTATACTATTTTTTATTCTTAAATGTTATGATAGCACGGTTAGGGCCCAAATCCTTCAAGACACTCAAATGTGCATCGTTTGCACCAAGGATCCTGTAGACTCAGTAAAAAAGAAAAAAAAAGGAAGTAATCATATGCTTGAAGATTCATTCAGTTTAAATATCCTGAAGATGTGTGAACTCAGAGTATGGTCCTCTGGAGAATTAGGAGAAAGAAGGCATGACAATATGTGCCTTTTAAAGTTTCAATCATTCATTCTCTTAGAATGCAAATAGTCTAACCCATGTCCTTTTTAGGAAATTAATGTTAACTAGTGAAAATTAGATGATTGCTGTTTAGTAGCTGTCCTGGGTTCAGCTACAGCAGTCATTTTTCTCCTTCTTAGTAGCTGGTGCAGTGCTGTGTATTTGACTTTCAGCCTGGGAACAGCACTGATAACACCGATGTTTTTAGTTGTTACTAAGTAATATTTACTCTGACCAAGGACTTTCTCAGTCTCTTGCTCTGCCAGGGAGGAGGGGAAGGCGGGAGGAAGCAGAGACAGGACACCTGACCCAAACTGGCCAAAGGGGTATTCCATACCACAGCACATCATGCCCAGTATATAAACTGGAGGGAGTCACCTGGAAGGCCCAGATCGCTGCTCAGGTCGGGCTGGGTATCGGTCAGTGGGTGATGAGTGGTTGTGTCCTCTCCCCTTGTTATTTCTTTTTTCATTATTATAGGTAGCAGTAGTGGTTTGTATTATACCTTAGTTACTGGAGAGCTGTTATCTCAACTTGTGGGAGTTACATTCCTCTGATTCTCCTCCCCATCCCTCCAGGAGCAGGGGGAGGGAGTGAGGGGGTGAGCGAGCGGCTGCGTGGTTCCGGCTTGCCAGCTGGGCTACCCGGAAGCTACCATGACAGTTGCTTCAGTGCATTTTTTTTAATATTTCATTGCTCTGAACATTTTTTAACTACCATTATCTATTAATAAAAAAAAAAAAAAGGCAATAGTACTCAACATTTAGGTTGAAAATGCTGCTATTATGTGCCTGTCACCAAAAAACAACTATAATCAGTCAAAAGAATGTTCCTATTGTTGTTGTATTGGGGTTTTTTTCTCAGTAGGAAGGCACTGTAGAAGACTAAAATTATTTAGAAATACTGTCACGCACTGTTATATTTATTACTGTGCACCTCAAATGACCTTTTAAGCCTTTCTACTTTGGACTGGTCTGAGAAAATAAAAAATCTAAAGAAAACCAATGAAAGCATGCTGAACATGTACTTAACAAGTCATATGGAGAAAGCAGCAAGCAAAATTAGAAAGTGATTATTTAAAGATTTATTGTTCTTGGAAGATCAGAGATCCACTTGCATAGAAATAATTAACATATGAGGCTACTTGCAGGTAGTCCCCAAACTGTAGCACGATGATAAAGACTTGGAAAAAAATACAGCTTATATTCACTGGAAACCAAAAATGTAAATTACTAAACATATTTCTTCCCAAAATATTACAGACAAGGATTACCATAAAAAGAAACTGTGATACTTGGAAGCCTGTTACTAGACCTGTTAAAGGAGAGATACATGTTGTCTGGAATTAAGAAAGTATTGTGTTATTATATTTAAGTGTAACACAGAATATGGATGGGGAAAGGCAAAAAAAGAAACAGCTAGTCTCCTCTATTTCATCTTCCTGTTTTTTGATTTTTTTTACTACTAACTGCATTTACAATAGGTCTTTTATTTATTGCATTCATTGAGACATGTTCTATGTTTAATGATGTACAGAAGCATAACTTGTGCAGATTGTGTCCTGAAATAGACTGATGACATAAGTTTTAATAGAAATGTGCACATGGATAGTTTCTCAAATTGCTATAACCACCCGGGCAATTATAACTAGGGAATGTGTTCTGACATCCTTGTCATTCTGTTAATTTTTATCTTTTTCAAATTAATATTTTCTTAGAGAGTGCAGTTTTCACTAATGTGATGTTCTGAATGCTGTTGCTCTGAACATCTGTCAAACCTTGGGTTTGTAATTGAAAATGAACTAATAGGCAGACCCTCAGAAACATTAAATTTATAGCTATTTTAAGTTTAAATCATTCAATTCCCAGTGCTGATTTTACATAAATTATGTTGTGGAAAGAAATTATTTTCTTTTGAGTTTTTTTTTTGTTTGCGGGGTTTTGGTTGGTTTTTTTTTAATGCAATTTTAAATAAGTGTATAATTACGACATTTCATTTTGATAAGTGAAGAATAATACCTTTCTGTATATGTGGCAGAGGTTGCAAATAATATACTTCATACTGAATTCACAAATCTTTTCACACATAAACTTGCACATGAGACTTTCCAGTCAATGATTACCTGTTCTTTAAAGTGAGATTGGAAAAGAAAAATCATAAAAATGCTAAAGTGTTTTCTTTTGGTAGAAGGTATGTTACAGGTAATATTGGTAAGATAATAAGATGTAAAAGGCTTTAAACACATGCCACTAAATGAATAAAATTTAGATCTCAGTTCAATGAATGCTATTACTTAAAGATACGTGTGGTCATTTCAAACCTATCAGATTAGATCTCACTGATGAAATTTTAGGTATCCTAGCATGTAGTTAGTTTAAAGAAAAAAAAAATTAGTAAGAAGCCCTTTTCGAAGTCAGCTTGAAGTGGGTATGCTAAAAAGGCACTCAATGGAAATGGAATAGTTGGTTTAGTTGCTGCTAGCTGCTGGCCCAGATAAGCATATGTTCAGAAAGTCACCCAAAGCCATAGAAAAGGTCGTCTCAAACAACTAACTTGACTTATAATGATTATTCAGGGATATTGTACATGTCACACTGTACATGATAGGCACATTTTATTAATACATATTTCCACAGTGGTATAGAAGTTAGAATGCTTGTTATCTTTAATAGGAGAGCAAGATTTAGCTTCTCTGTCTCCTGTCTTCTCTTACATTAAAAAATAATGTTATGATTAATGAGCAGTGACAGGCTTCATATTTCTCTTGTTCATAAAAATCCTTGCTGGCAAGTTATCTGAACTAAGTGAATGACGTTTTTTAGCAGGTTAGTGGAACATGAAGGTCTACATCAGGGATTTTATTTCTTTAATGAAAGCATGCAAATGACTGAAATTCTTATGATTGTTATTTTGTATGTATGTATATGTACTTTTTTTCCTCTCAGGACCCTGCCTTCCTAATCCATGTCATAATGGTGGAATCTGTGAAATTAGTGAAGCATACCGAGGCGACACATTCATAGGATATGTCTGTAAATGTCCACAGGGATTTAATGGGATTCACTGCCAGCACAGTAAGTTCCATGCAGTAGCTTTTATTGTATTTATAGATAGCAGCATTTTTATTCCTTGCAATGTTGAGGATTAATATCGAATCTGGTTTTCTAAAGAATATCAGTCTTTGGCCTTTATATTATGTTTGGCCTTTATATTACAAGTGAGATAATACTACTGAATACTACTACTACCTCCTGAAAAATGACCTTACTTCTAACTTACTGGATACAATAGTGCATAATTTCCTATGCATATTCAAGGGCATAGTAAGGAAAAGTAACATTTATCATGGATTTAACAGAAGAGCATATTGGAAATAGTAGAAATCTCTTATCTTGGAATTGCTAGAAAAAAGTGGAAAGAATAACTGAAAAGAAATTTGTAAAAAAATGCATCTTTTAAGTCTTTTTTTACCTATGCATTTACAAAGAAATGTTTTAAATCACGATACCCAAACTCAAGGGTAGAAGTTCCAGACTTCAATTTGATGTACATTTGATCCTGTTTAAAATACAGTATTTGGACCTCTTTCTAATAGTTATTGTTTTATTTGAAGAGTTTTTTTCCAAGTTTCAGGTCAGGTTGGGAGTAGCAGGTCAGTATCCTCGCAGTAGAGTGTATGGGTAGAACACTGACAACTAGCCATATGAAAAAAAAATCTTGATATTTCAGTATCTTGTGGGGCATTATATAGTAATATCTACACTTCACTAACCAAAATTTTAAAAGGTAAATAGATGTTGCATTTTTTGTGATAATACTGAAAATTACAGGCCCAAGTTTCTCCAATTAACATCATCAGAAGTTCTCTGTGATCGAAAGCAATTTGTAAGAACTATGCCTGTTCTGATATGAGTGACTGATCAGACCATGTTCTAACCTATAAACATCATCTGCATGTTCTATTTGCACTTAAATAGAAGCTGGTTTGTTTTTTGGTTTGGTTTTGTTGTTTTTTTTTCTGTATGTAAAACTCATTTAGAACAAGTGCTTGCCTAAGGAGAAACTCATGTGCCAAATTTGTGTTTTATTTTGTGCAATAGAGCACACAGCATGGTTCTTAAAATCTCATGTTGTTGATGCATTTGGAAACCAACTGTTAGTTAGAAGGTTCAAAACTCAAACAGTCAAGGATCCAGTTCCATTTGCACTTAAAAGGTAAATCCACTCATTTAAATCAGAGTGGATAAGCACTGAATCCATTCTACCTTAATTAAGTGCTCCATTTAGATACTTGTCTATAATTTGAAGTGTCAAGAACCAATGCAGTCCAGCTGGAATTACTGCTTACATTCGTTATGTCCCTTATATGCTGAATGGAAAGTGTCTCCAAACGCCTGAAAATACGGATGTTCACTTTCATTAACTGTGACCATACTCTTTCTCTCAATTACGTAGATAACACAGGCAGCCCCACTAACTTAATCTAGTTAAATTACCTGTCTAGCTCTTCCACTGGGAACATGGAAAAGTTACGTATTATCCGCTCCTTTGGTTTCTGTTCCATCTAGCCGTGATTCTGGGGATGGTCGTCTAGTGGAGCTGACTGCCAGCAGCAGTCATACTGGCTTTCTTTTGTTTTAATGGTCATATGTCATTAGAGCACTCAGTCAAGACCAGAGACTGAGTTCATGGTGTAATCATGATGGCAAAGGGTAATTGTTGCCAGCCTTTAAGCAGTTCAAGAGTCTCAAGATCAGGAGACGGGGCAAGATTATGAACCTGCTAATCAGCACAGTGTATTTATACCAAGTTCAGAATAAAGCAGAGTTTTCACATGGGTGATTCATATTCATTGTGGGGAGACCAGAACCCAAGAAGGCAGCTAAAGTGATTTAAGAAAAAACAAGTTTATGTGAACAGTTACTCTTTGGGGGAGAATGAAATTCAGTCCTTTTCAGATAATCTGGTTTAAGATGTGATAATAAATCATATACAACATATGGGTGTTCAGAAGATCTCTAATGATGTCAGCCATGAGAAGCAGCAGATGAGGTCTCTGCAATTAGGAAAAAGTATGGGACTTCCAGTAATAGACTTAATAAAACTCTTTTGTATGGTAGCTCAAAGTTCCTTTGATACAAATTCCTCTGTTACATAAAGTTTAGCAATTCAATTCTGAATTCGCTATAAACCGAGGAAAAAGTCTGTCAAAGTAGTCCCCTCATAAAAAGGTAAATTAGAATTACATCATTGCAAGACACATATCTTTATCTAAATTGTTTAGATTCCCAGCAATCATGTTATACTTCTTTTGTGCAAGGTGTTTTTTCTTGGGTTTCTTTCATGACTAGTATTCTGTTCCTGAATCAATTAAGCAAGGTGATTGATTTTGCAGTGGAGATACATTCCCAAAGCTGGCATTCTGTCATATGCATCAGCAAACATCCTGTCAATATTTCTAATATTCCTTGACCTTTTACCCATGTAAATGATTAATATATAAATTATAAATTAGTTCATTAGTGATTTCACTGATTGTATATTTATTGCAAAACTGATCTTAATTTTCAAATCTAAAAAAGATTCTGATTTCCCAGTGGCAAAAAGGGAAATCAAGTTTCCCCTCTCAGGGTTGTCCAACCAATTGTCTGGAAAAGAAAGTCTACCACATGTAGAAACCTGGGCAAATTTTTTTGGTGATGCCCAAGAACAGTATGTTCTTTAAATATTCCTCTGTAACTCAAAAGGCAATCACTTACCTGCTTGGTATGAATATTATTCCCAAACCCTGTCCAGGTAGCAGTTTGTCAAGCTGTTTGTGTATGGCAGTCTGGTTCTCAAATATGCTTTAACAGTATGCAGCGACAAGGAAAGAGTAGTGGTTTGCAAGAACTATGTTGATGCAAGTCTCATCTCCCTATGGTCTTACTACACTGAGAAAGCAGCTCTTTCAGAGAGTAATGTAGAGCACTTAAATTCTTAAAAGTAGCATACAACTCATGTCCAGAAAGACTAGGACATACTCTGTGGTGGTGGTGCTAATTCATAAGAGCAGGAAATCACTTAGTTCCTTCAGGATCACTTTGACTGAAAGCTGTGTAAATACATGGCCTTGTCATTCACCAGAAAGAGGACATGATCATTGGCTGCATTATAATTCCCTTTTCTTTAACCATGGATTTCAAGAAAGTAAGTCTTCTGAAATCTTTCTGGCTTTTTATTAAAAAGATCTACTGCTATTTGTGAAACATCTGTTATTACACCGTTATCAACCTCACTAATCGTTCTTCATATGACAGATGAAAATGCTGGGCAAACAGTTGTTGAGAAAACTAAAGCCTTCATCTACATATAGAGGGATTGTACTGTCACCTGTTAAAGCAGTCTAGAAATACAGTTCTTCAGAACAAGTCAAGATCCATAGGAATATCCAGAAAATAGAATTGGACAGTTCTTCCACCAAAAAAAATCCCCAAACAAAACAGCCCCATAACATCAAGAAATATAGACAATATGCATTATTGTGATTGTCAGAGATAGTCTGCTGAAAAAATAAGAAAATGAGGCACTAGTAAGAATATATTCAAAGTGTGGGTGACTCGCTGCCATGCAACTGAAATGGCATAGAGATCCAACCAGAAAAAAAAAACAACCCAAGTTCGAAACAATAGAGTTTAGATTTAAGGGTTTTGTTTGGATGTGGTTTTGTATTCTGAGGATCATTAACTCTGTCAGCTATATCTAAATGCCTTGCACTCCAAGAAGAATCAAGGTTATTAATCAAACACATTTAATAATGTAAGCAAGCCTTTGCAGTGTTTGTAGTTCACTACTTTCTAACTCCCTGTCATAGATGGTCTGTGGTATTCACATGGGCTACATTAGTGTATTGGGAAACTGCACAGATGGGGGCCACAGATGTGGCAGAGCATCAGCTCACTTTTTGATAGTATGTGGAGGTATCATCTCAGCTACACATAGGACAGGAGCTTTTAGCTGTGGATCTACAACTGGAAAGGCCAGTGGCCATGCATTTCTGGCCAGTTTACATGATGCATGATATACAGGTTCAGCTCTACCAGCAAGTTCAAATCCTAGTTTCTTTTCCAGCTACAGGGAAGAAATATCTGTGAGGAAGGTGTAAACCATCCTGTGGCATGGATTGTGTGTGTTACAATGAGTGCTTGCTCTTGCTAAACCATTCCTGGCTGTAGTTTGGTGATAGAGTGTTCCAGAAACTATTCCCCACAGCTGGTTCTCATGCATCTGTGTTGTTTTGGAGGCTAAAACCAATTGTATCTCACGCAGATGCAGTTTGTTCCAAGCCAGCAATCCCCCTTGATGTACCTACTAGGGTACATACAGTTGTACCATACCAAATGTTAATCCCATGCTGATAAACAGTCAGAATCTTTCCTCAGTTTCTCTTTAGGGGATCAGTATCTATTTGAGGAGTTCTAAATCTAACTCAGGTATTACTTTTTATTTTGATGGAGGTTAATTTTCATTTAAATTAGCTGTCTGCATAGTTTTAACAAATTATACTAACTATAAATTCTGTAGTAGTAACAACGTAGTAACGAGTTACATAATACAGTAGTAAATTACATGTACAATTATGTCCTAAGTGAGATGAAAAACAGTGACAACAATTTTGGGGCTATTGGAAGTAGGGTATTGTTTTCCTTAAAATCCAAACAAATATCTTGGTTAAAGCAGTAGGTGACTGAGCTAAGATGACCTGAAGCCCAGAGAGAAAACACATTAAATGTCAGGTAATAGGCCACTGCTGGATACTCCTCAGAAGGAGTCATCACCTTTGCCATGAAAAGACCAGGCATAACTTGTCCCCTGCTTAAAGAATTTATTTCATTCGTAATAGCCTGAGATGGGCTTAGAATCCTAGGTAGGTAGCATAATATCCTGTCCAATTTTGTTTCACTCTTATTAGCATTTGCTTATACAGTCCTGTTTATTCTTTTCATTCATACACACTTCCAATAACATTTTTTTTCTTGAATTGTTTTTACTGACCATAACAGTTTCCTGATGAAGTTTCATAGTCTCATTATGCTGTACATTGCAAAAATCCTTTCTCAATTTCAAACCTGCTGTCTTTGAGTATTTCTTTAAATATTTCTGTCTTCATGTACTATATGTCTCAAAGAAAAGCAGCTTTTGAGCGCCTTCAGTATGCCACTTATTATTTTGCATACAATTGTCGTGCTCTCTCTTATTTTTCCTGTGCAAACAGTTAAAATCATTTCTTTTACTGTTTCACTTGAGAGTTTTTCCAGAACTTGTAGACAGTTTCTCAGTGGCCTTCTCAAAACCTTTGCTGTTCTGGGATACAGTTTACTGCAACAGTGACCTATACTGAAGACAAAGCTGTACCATTTCTTTGGTGGAAGATCCTTACCAGTGCTTTCTGTATTCTTTATGCAACATTTTGTTGGAAATTTGTTTTTGATTTTTTCTGTTTTAACCAGAACTGGATGTTGAGCTGAGGCTTTTACTAAGCCGCCTTCTTGCCTTCCAGAAGATGTCATAGTGGGAGGAAACAGACCTTTCCAGCTACTTTTAGATTTTATGGGGATATTGAACAGAGTGGTGGATTTCTTGTGACTTACACACTGACTGAACTATACAGCAGATGGTAATTTTAAGAAGATGTGTGTTTCTTTAAAATTAAAGTCACTTGTCAATAGACATTATAAACATCTTTTGTAGGAGGGTAAATTTCTGTTCTCCTAATTACTGTCTTTCTTAAGGATTAGTATTATTTTACTATGGAATGAAATCACTATTCCAAAAATGCATGGTTTGCTGTTTGATTGTGAAAGAAATTAGATTTCTTGATGTTCTGCATTGAAAAGATAACATATGGAGATGTGTTGCACAACATACAAGTTCCTTTTTATATTTGAATGATTAATAAATGCTGAGTGAAAAGTTACCTCTTTCAATTCAATAATAGTTACCCCATTGCAATGACAACATCACACATTCTCTCTTTTATAATATAAATATTACAATATGCCTTTTCAGTGGGTTTCCTCAAAGTGAGAATAACTGTTTATATTTCTGAATATATTACACAAAAGTACCAGCAAAGAGTCTTGCAAATGTTACATTTACAAATTAAAACTCTTTTACGAAAAAAAAACCCACAAAGATTGCCTTTCAGAGGTTCAACAATAGACTGCTTTTTTGAAAGCGATATGTAAATGGTCTTCCGCGGCTTTGTGAAAGGAGAATGTGGATGAATATATGGATTATACTGTTAAAGTAATTTTGTAACAGATAAATATTGTAAGAAAATGATGAGTAGATTTGGGACTTATAGGAGGTTCTTCTGTAACAGACAGGGAACTAGACACTACAATTCATCTATCTCATACTTCAACAGATAAGTTAAAACAGATAAACAGATAGGATATTTCAAGTAAAAGACATGATAACACATTCATCATTCAAACTTTAGTTTACATCATAGAGAGTTTTCTTATATAAGAACAGCAGCAGTGAATTAAGTATTTCTTGATTTGTTGCACTCATTCTTTGTCACTTAATATTGCATTATTCCATGCAGAATCTACTATATAAGTATTTATCATTTTCTTCAAAATTATGCATTCAAACAAGCAAAAACTATTATCTAGAACCTCAACGTCATTTTATTATTTTGTTTTCTCCTTTTTCAGGTTCCCTTTCATACTTACCGAAAAGTAGGTGTTCAATTCTGTTATGAAAACCAGTACAGGATTGTTTTCTTCACTGGAAATTTTGTAACATCAAATGCTATTCTTTTCTTCCCTTTACAGAATTTGAGTTGAGAAAATAAGCATTTCTTACTGCTTTGCTTTCTGTATTTCATTTCCCAAATTCAGTATTCTTATTTTGGCAGCTTTCCAGAAGTGTGATGACTGTGCATTTTCTTTTTATTCAGTCTTAGCCTACTCTGTGGGAATTCTCTCAATGCTATCGTAGCAATGATTTAGCAAAAAAAGGGCTCTGCAAAGGAAAACAGACTTTAAATGGAGTAACAGTGATGGAAAAGACTAAACTCATCTTGCTTGATAGTGTGGTCTTTTTAAAGAGTGTTACTGGTCCTAACTGATTTCTGTTATCATAAAATTTTACCTTTGCGTTTGTCAGTTGGACAAGCAGTGAACTCAGTGAATAAGCCTGTGTTCCATCTCTTTACGTGACTCTATTTTTCTAACTGTTAAAGAATGCTTTTTATTGAGAACAATATCCTTAGCTTTCTGTACTGTCATAAGCCTTTTTCTTAAAGCTTTGATCATGAGTTTCCTTGACATAGTCTTGTGATGCTAAGTAGCTTATAATATTGAGGTGGTTCCAATTTATCACTTACACAATGTAACTTCAAGAAGGTTCATCAAGCAGAAACTCTTTAAGACAGTGTGTAACCAGATTATTACATCAGCATGGAATTATTATTGTTGAGTGTGGCAATTACTTGCAGCTCTGACCCAGTGGATGATGTAGATTGTAAAATCATAAAGTCACAGAATGCTTTGGGTTGGAAGGGACATTAAAGCTCATCCAGTTCCAACCCCCTGCTACAGGCAGGGACACCTTCCACTAGACCAGGTTGCTCCAAGCCCTGTCCAACCTGACCTTGAACACAGCCGGGGTTGGACCAGCCACAGCTTCTCTGGACAACCTGTGCCAGGGCCTCCCCATCTTCATCATAAAAGATTTCTAATTGAGATTTAATCTAAATTTACCCTCTTTCAGTTTAAAACCATTGCCCCTTGTCCTGTCACTATGGGCCCTGGTAAAAACTCTCTCTCCATATGTCTTTCAAGCCCCCTTTTTATATTGAAAAGCTGCTCTAAGGTCTCCTGGGTCCTTCTCTTCTTCAGGCTGGACAGCCACAACTCACTCAGGCTTTTTCCATTGGAGAAGTGTTCCAGCCCTCTGACTGCTCTCATAGCTGTACTCTGGAGGAGGATCCAGTCTAACATATACATGTACATGTTAGGTGGGGTCTCACAGGAGTGGAGGGAGAGAATCTCCTTCCTTGACCTGCTGGCCATGTTTCTTTTTATGTAGCCCAGAATACGGCTGGCTTTGTGGTCTGCCATCATACATTGCTGGCTCATGTTCAGTTTTTCATCCACTAGTATTCCTAGTCGTTCTCTGCAGGGCTTCTCTCAATCCATTTATGAGCCAATCTGTATTGTTATTGGTGATTGCCCAAACTCAGGTGCATTAGCTCATACTTGGCCTTGGTGAACTTCATGCGATTCTCATGGGCCCACTCTTCCAGCCTTTGAAGATCCCTCTGGATGGTATCTCTTCCCTCAAACATGTCAACTTGGCTTTATAGAATCATAAGTCATTTAGTTTGGAAAAGACCTTTAAGATCGTCAAGTCCAACCACTCACCTAGCACTACCAAGCCTGCCACTAGACCAGAAATGAACACAGGATTTGAGGTGTCACCTTACCAGTGTTCCAGTGCACCAGTACAAGGGGATCACTGTCCTGGTCCTGCTGGCCACACTATTTCTGATACAGGCTACAAGATGGCTTATGTTCAGCTGGCTGCCAACCAACAACCCCAGGTTCTTTTCTGCTGAGCAGCTTACCAGCCGCTCTTCCCAAGGCCTGTAGTATTTCATGGGGTTGTTGTGGCCCACATGCAGGACCTGGCACTTTGCCTTGTTGAACCTCATACCATTGGCCACAGCCCATCAATCTAGCCTGTCCAGGTTCCTCTGCAGAGCTTTCCTGCCTTCAAGCAGATTAATACTCCTGCTTAATTTGCTCTTATCTTCAAACTGACTGAGGGTGCCCTCAATCCCTTCATCCAGATCATTAAAAAAGATATTAAACATAACTGGCCCTAATACTGAGCCCTGGGAAACACCACTTATGAACGGCCACCAGCTGGGTTTAACACGATTCCCCATCACTCTTTGGGCCCAGCCATCCAGCCATTTTTTTACGCATTGAACAGTGTACCATGCAAGCCATGAGCAACCAGTTTCTTCAGGAGAAACTGCAAACTTGCTGAGGGTGTTCTCAATCTCACACAAGAGAACAATCAGTGAATCACTGTAGAATTATGAACAGCTAGAGGAAGAACACAGGTGAAACTTGAGCTGAACGAAGCATCTCTTCTTTGTTCCTTCTCCCCACTTTCTGTTCTCATTTGAGTAGGCACAGCAAATTGTAAGACAATTTCAGCCATTATGATGGTAGGATCAGCACAGCCACACCAAGCTTTAAAGAAATGATTGCTTTCAGTCTTTATTGCACTCACAAATTCATAACAGATATACCAGAACATTTCTGTGAGGAAGATAATGAAGATAAATGAAATCCTTATATGAAATCTCATTATTTAATGAGACAAAACTTATCATTTAGAATTTTGTCACACAGTGGCAGTCAGATCCATCTGTGTAGGAAGCGCCTGTTAGAAAAAAAGACGGGCTTTGTAATTTGGGGGGGGGGGGGGTTTGTTTTTTTTTTGGTTTTGTTTTAATTTTGGGGGGGGGGTGTTTGTTTGTTTGTTGGTTTTGCTTGTTTTTTTTAATTTTTATTGTTCTGCTGCTTTAAAAACTACTGTGCTCGACCATCTGGGTGTAAGTGTGTTGAGGATGCAGAATTAAAATGTTGTTTTTTGTTTAGGAACCCATGCTGGCACATGGTTGTGCAGTTCCCTATTACTACATAGAATATTAGTATTTCCATTGTTCATTGAACAAGTTGAAAATTATATGAGTGACTTCAATCTTTGGAACTTGAATAGTTTACATGCGATTTTTCTAAAAATTAGAGAAAAAAATTTAGTCATCACATGTTATTTTTATACTGCAGAGCCAGTGAACAATCTGAAGAAGCCAAGGAACATTTTAAAAGGAAGATCCAGAAACATATTCAATAGTGTAGCAACTCTTTTGAAATTATTAGTATTTATTCATGTGTATACACTTATGAGATCAGTGGGTTTATTTATAAGTAAGCTGTACGCTGAGGGAGAGAAGGAGGGTACAGTATCAGACTCATGACTTACATGTGCAAACCTTAAAAAAACCAATACTTGGATTGAAGCTCAATATACTGAGATAATAGTCTAATAGTATATACCAATCTGCATTACAAATGTATTCCCTTTGTATTCATAAAATACCTCAAGCTAAACTCATGTTGCTGTCACATTTGCATATGAATACCCAGTGTATTCTTCTCACTTGCATTTATTCTGATGTGTTAAATAACGTACAATTATTTCTGTAGGGCATCTGGATGAGTGTTTTAGTTTGAATCAGGATTGCATTTTTAAAGAAAATCTCTTGATCATCTCTACTTACTGTGCTTTGCTTCATGTGACAGCAGTCTCGGAACACAAGAACTGGATCCCTTTGAGATGAAAATAACCTAAATTGAATTTATCTGGTAGTTAAAATTTCTTGCGGACACACTGGGCATTCCATCTACCCACCAGCCTAGAACAGAGAGAACAGGCCTGAAATGTGTAGGGGCATGCAGATGTCGTGTCCTCAGCTCTAATCACTTCACTCTACAACTATAATTCTGTAAGACCAGACTACTTACAAATGTAGTTGTAACCTGGTTTTACCTGTGTTTTTCTCCAAGTACACTGAAAACAATGAATAGATCTTGGTTAGCTTCCTTTTCTTATGACTTACTAATGCCTAACATCATAAGAGACACTTGGTTTTCTGAAGTCTTATGATCTTGCCCGAATTTTGTTTAATCCTCTGGTGTGATTACCTGATACTGCCAAAAGTGATGATGTCTATCTTCCGTGAGAATATATCCTCATCAGACTTCAGTCTGAATGATCTCACCAGGCTGGTCTGAAAGTGTGCAAACTAAACCACAAGAAGGGATTTTTAGTGGGATCAAGTCGCTGAATGTAGCCAGTACTAGGTACTGAGCAGTAGAGACAGGAACATCCAGAGGGATATAAAGATCGAACTGGCAGCTCTACATTTCTAACAGATGAGATATAATACTGAATGTGATAAATCGCTTCCAGTAACTGCTATTAATAGAGGCATACATAGTTCTAAGGCTTTCTAGAGGAGCTTATTAGTTCTTACTGTGATACTTTTCTGCTCAAGTGCACAGAGCTTCAGTAGTTGCTTATCATCTCAGGACTTCTGCCAGGATCTGTGCTTGGCTGTGAGTAAGCAAAAATGATAGCATTCAGAAACTGCTCCCTTACAACAAAGCATTAGCGGTGAATTTTTGTTCCGCGGTGCAGATGTGTATGCATTATATCATAAAAGAATTTAAATAGCTGTTTACCTGCAAATAATAGATAGGGTTAGTAATATTGTCAGATTTCATTTTATCCTCTACACAAGTCAGCAAGGCATCTGGTTCTGAAAATGTATTCTATGTGATCCTTTTGTGTATCCAACAGAGCTGTTTATGCATACAATCATTACTCCCATGTAGTTCTTAGTTTATTCAGAAGCAATATTCTCTTCCATACCAATACTTTTCATTGCTAGAAAGAAATTAGTCTGCTCTTTTCTTATCCTTTCTATTTTCTTTGTCAGCCATACTTAACATTTAAGGGACCTTCAGAATAATATTGCAGGAGATATACCCCAAATTTAGGAAAAAAGTGAAAAGAACCTTTGCCTGAATGTAAAATTCAGAGTTTACAGTTTTTGTTTCTGTCTACATTATTTCAGAACTCTAACAGAGAGAGAAACTCCTCCCATTTCTCAGCAAATATAGAGATCTTTTACGGTCATTGTGCCACCCAGGGCCCTAAGTTATGATACAGATTATATGTATAGACTGGAAGACCATTCCTAAACTGCTAAATATAGTTGTGGAAAAAGCATAAACCTCCTTGGATAGGTCTTACTTCTTGTGATCATCAAGTAAAGGTGACATTGCGTGGGCCAGCTGCCATAAATAGAAGTTCCAGTCCTGAGAGGTGTTTTTAGTGCAGGGCATTTAACTCTCTGTGAGACATGAAGAGCAACCTGGATGCATGTGCCTCACATCTGACTCACAGAGAGTTATTTGCCACAGATAATACATACTATATACATGGCATATATGCTATATGCATATATCACAGAATGGTTTAGGTTTGAATGATCTTTCATTCCATTTAGGTTGGAATGATTTTAGGGCCCTTCCTAACCCTAACTATTCTATGATTCTGTGAATTTTGAAGGTCCCTTCCAACCCTAACCGTCCTATAATTCTTTGTCTCCCAAATGCTGAGTAGGGGAGAAGGTCACCTCCCTCGACCTGATGACAATGCTCTGCCTAAGGTAGTCCAGGAGGCTGTTGGTCTTCTTTGCCATGACTGTGTATTGCTGTCCACCAGGATCTCCAGACCCTTGTCTGCCAAGCTGCTTTTCTGCTGGGCAACATCCTCCAGTGTACAGGTGCCTGGTGTTGTTCCTCCCCAGAGGCAGGACTTTGCACTTCCCCTTGTTGAACTTCATGAAGTATCTGTTCAGCCCATTTCTCCAGCCTGTTGAGGTCCCTCTGGATGGCAGCACAACCCTCTATCATGTCAGCCGCTCCTCCCAGTTCTCTGTCATCAGCAGACTTGCTGAGGGTGCACACTGTCCTGATCCTGTCTAGATCATTAATGAACACATTGGGTAGTGTTGGCTCATGTACTGATGCCTGGGATATACCACCAGTGATATGCCTCCAACTAGACTTCATACCACTGATCCAGCCATTCAGCCAGTTGCAATCCACCTGACTGTCTACCTATCTTAAGTGATTTATAAATGCATTCTTAATCTATTACATGTCTGTATAAGTTAAATGTAAGAAATTGTGCTACTTCACAGCCACAAGAGGGGAAAAAAGGTTAGACAACTGCTGAAAGATCTAACCCATTCTCCTATTTACAGTGCTAGATTATTTCTATGATTACATCTAAAAAGAAGATTCATAACCAGTAAAATATGCATATATTTATGAGCAACTAGAAGTATGAATTTGAAAGGTATTAGCAAAGAGTAGAAATGACCTTTATGCAGCACATTTGTGTGCATTTATGCACCGTAAGTGCACTGACGTCCCAGAGACCACTTTTTATGAGGACTTAAATGAGATGTATATAGATTGGCCATAAAGGAATACACGTCATGCTGTATATCAAATACGGATGTGAACAAATATAACCATCTGTTTTAGTCATTTTAGAACATCCATCATCATATCCTCCAGGACTTGTTCGTCTAATAACATTTTTCAAAACACATGCCATAACTGTACTCATGTGAAAAAGATACATCCCTATGCTCACTCTATTCTGAAATACATAAACAACTGTATTTTGAAAGAATACAATTATTTTGGCATACATGAAGGGAAATACACTAACTTTCTGATCTGGGTTCAGACTTGCTTTGAAAATAAAGACTTCTTGCCATGAGCCCACCTACAGTATTTTAACAAATAATCTAGTTAGCAGTTACAGTCTAATGCCAGATAGTTTAAGTTTACTCATGAAGTTGAAATTTTTGGAGCATTGTTGGTAATAAAAAACAATTCACAATTCAATATACGTATATATGATCATATATACATATACATAGTATGTACAATGTATTAGTATACAGTAGCTTGTATTTGTGTAGTCCTGGTTAAATAAAGGGACAGTTATAGTTATTATTTTTTGTTCACGTTAACTACAGCCAAAAACTTACTCAGAAACAGGTTTGAAACTTTCTTAAACCTATAATTAACCTATAGTCACTTACCTCTTTTGAATTTTTTAATCAAAAATTGAAAGCAATCTACCTGTGCTTGCAAACTTTTGGGTGATGCTTATTCATTTTGTTTAAATCCAATTTAATTTATTTATGTATTTATTTTAGCTTTTTAGAAAAAAAGTGACTTTGCCCTCATCTAGGAGACATTTACAATTTAGGGTTTTTTTTTAACTAAGACACAGATATAGAAGAACAGTTTAATGACTCTTTTTTCCACTCAATATTTTACCAGTCTCCTACTCTCAAAGGAGAGGTGTCCTTCTAAATATGAATTGCTGTAATCCTTCAAATTTTATCATTTAACTGAGTAGGTCAGTGTTTCAATATCCATATTAAATTCAGTTGATTCCATTGAGTCAGATTCTTTACCAAATAAAACTGATATAATTTTATTCTTTTCAGTGGAGCTTTACCATATAATATCTCATTAAAAAAATACAGTGCTTGAGCAAACTGGTACCAATCTGTAATAACAAAAAAGAGCATATAATCTGATTTCCATGGTATTTGTTAGGAAAGTACTACTGAAAAGTATGAATATCTGAAAGCTTATGTTTAAGCAGTAACAGGATATTGCAAACTTTAGCAACCAAAATCATACACTCTGTGATCTTACCAATATAGTACTTATTCATGTAATATAATCTTTCAGGATCAATATAGAATAAAGGAAAAAAATATGGAGAATGCATTTTAAAGTCTATCAAAAACTATCAAGCAACTTCAAGAAAATTCAAGACTTAAGGTCCAGCGAAAAGATAAACATTCCATGCTACATGTTTCTCCACTTTATCTTACTGATTTCCAAATATAAAGGTGTTAGAACCTGTTAGTTATCAGCAACTTTTATTCAAAAGTAGAACTGGGTAGGAAAGTTCCTAAGTTTTCTGATTTTCTTAAAAAATAAAAATAAAATTGGGGGGGAAGGGAGGGTGTCATGTTTCTCATATTGATCTTTATCAAGTGTATAGCTTTGGGTCTTCATAGAAGCCCACTATGATTCAGAGGTTATAACCAGTTGATCTTCTACTCCTATCTGTTTTCTATCTATTGAATTGGTTTTGTTAGGAAGAGAAAAAAAAAAAAAACAACAAATAAACAACACATTAGCAATATTAGTAAGGCATAACAGGTTTATGTCTAATCAGTGCTCCTAATAAAGGCCAAGAAGTCTTCCAGTATGGACACTTGAACCTATAGGCTATTTTCCATCATGGGCCAACCATTCTAATAAGACAGAAGACAGATTAAAAACATGAGTTATAGTTGAGATGAGCAGACCAAGTGTAATCAGGAAGCCAAAATGAGTATGAAATCAAAGGATAAGCAAAGAATGTGCTTGACAGCAGGAGAGAACTTCAGGAAGCCTATACTGCAAAACATAGTCCTGGATCAGAAACAAGGGTTCAGGTGGCAGGAACCAGGAATCTGGGCTACGAAACGAACAAGTAAGCAGGGAATAGGAACAAGATAATGGTGTGCATTTGCAGCCAAAACACAATCTGCACTGGCAAAAGCAACTAATTGAGCTTATCAGTCCCTTTATCACAGAAAGTCAGGTTTACAAGTAGCTTTCTGATGAACTCAAATTACTGGAATTTAAATTTTTTATTATGACAGCTAAATAATTTATATATCCATTTAATCCGGGGTGATTTTTCAGGAAAACAGATGTGACTCTGTTTAATAGGTAAAGTCCACAATGAGGATATGTATATTTAATTATATTATATTTGCAAGGACAGTGCTAGTTTTCATTCATGTTTATTAAATAATTGAAGGATTAAAAAATTATAATCCAGCAGAGAAGGAAAAAACCCTCTTGATGGATTCTCCAAATCACTGTAATATAGCGAAGTTCTCTTTTACTTGCCCAGTTTCTGACAGCATACTTCTGTTCCAGGGTGTACAATGACTGTTTCAAACAGAAGCGTGCCTAATAGCTTTGTAGTTATGTTTTGATCGTACAAGGCAGGAAATGTAAATTTAATCATCTTCAGCATAAAAAGAAACTTTCATATAGCCTTTCTTTATTAATCAACTGCCTGAGACTTTCAAGCTATTATTATTCAAGGAACAATCTATTTTTCAGAAAATGATCAGTGTTTCCTTGTTCCTGAACCACCACTCATTTAATAATCCATCTTCAGTAGAGAAATATTGGGAGATTGGGCATGGGCAGGATTGGGTTTTCAGGGCTTCAGTTTTTTTGTATGGATTTGGGGATTTTTAACCAATCTGGACAGTATTTATCTGTCTGGCACTTCAAACTCTTCAGAAGTCCATTTCACTTAGTGTCTAAGTCTTACTATGTTCCTCTGTGAGTAACTCTTGAATTCTCTGTTAGTACTCAGATACCTGCATTTTAGTTACTGCTTGCATAATGCTGTTACCTGAATTAAACTTCAAAATCTGACCAGGTACAAAATATAAGTTTACCTGAAAAATCATGAGTAACCTACAGTTTATTTACTCTAAAAGTGCATTCTTCCAACATAAGTAGGTTAATTGCATAGTCAGTGAAGAATTTGTGTCTGGCAACATACAGAGAGCTTTTCTTTAGGAATTTATTGTCTTTAGGAGCAGCTACTCCAGAAACTATGTCATTTTAAAATTTCTATTTGAATTTACTTCTAATCATGACAATGCGACAAAGTTTAAAAAGGAATATATGTGTTTGGGAAGAAAGAAACACACCAGCTGGTGTAAAGTTTAGTATCATAATTGACACATCTTGGAATTTGAACAAAATCTGACCACGATTTGCAGGAACTGCTTTTAATTAAATATTCTACATCTGCACGTTCAATCAAATTAAATAATGAGTAGTAAATTAAATAATTCTGTAGAACTTATGCTCCTTTCTTTAATACATTTCAGTTCATTATCTTTCCAACTGAACATCTGTTCTGGTATCAAATACGATGCCACGATTAGCTAGTATTTCCTCATTCATCAAATATGACATATTTGACTGAACTGATAGGACTAAAAGTTCTCAAGTTACTGGAAAAAAATCACTGTAGAATCCAAGTTACAAAGATGATAATAAAGAACTTAGATCTTTCTGCACTGATCATAGGTAATTGCTCCATAGAGATAGAATATGAGGATTGCTTTAAAGATGTCTGGTACTTAAAGTTCAGTCTGTTTTCTACATCACTGCATAGATTATATGAAATAGTCTGGAAAGCTGTGCATTTTTTCCTGCATATTTCAATAGGAATGACAAATTAGAAAAATCTAAATATATTGAGAAAATATATTTACACAGAAAAGCATTTAGGAGGATAAATCTCTACCTTTATTCCACCAAGTAAGAGATAGTTCATATGTTCACTTAAAGTTTTTTAGTTTACAGTGACCTTGATATTTTTTCCCCACAAATGTGTTAGCCTGTATTAACATGATGAATAACCTGATGAAAACATAAGGTTAATGGGCTTTTCTTAAAAAGGCAAATAGGGAGCTGAAGAATCTCATTAAATTTTATAAATGCATATAAAGAATTTAATTTAGAATTCAGCAGGTCTGTTCTTTGGTCGTTTCCCTTATCAGGTTTTATTTCTTGTACACTAAGCTATTACTTTTTTCTCTATAATAGGCAGAAATTCAGTTAAACCTGTGATTTTTTTATTTGTCCAGTATGTATGTGGTGTCGTCATAGGCAACAAATAGTATGACATGAAGTGTTAAAAAGAAGCTCAGAGATCAGTAACCATCACCAATTTCAGTATAAAAATGTAAATTTTTTCTGCTTCAGAGAACTGAAACTAGCTTCCACATTTAGCTGAAGAACTGTCCCTGCATTTCTGTCCACAGCAATGGGATGATTATCACAGAATCACATGAGGCTTGAGGGTAAATGGGGCTTCTGGAGTCCATCTGGTTCATCCCGCTTCTGCTCAAGCAGGACCACCTAGAGCTGGTTGCCCAGGACTGTACTCAAATGGTGTTTAAGTATCTCCAAGGATGGAGACTTGGCAAACATCCTGGGCACCCTACACCACCCCTTAGTAAAAAAAAGGTAACCCTCAGAGTGGAAAAGTGTTGTCTGATGTTGAGACAGAACGTTCTGAATTTCAATTTGTGCCAACTGCTTCTTGTCCTGTCACTGACCACCAGTGAACATAGCCTGATTCTATCTTCTTGCACCATCCCTTCAGGTACTCACACACATTGCTGAGTTTCCTCCCAGCCCTCCTCTTTAAGCTGAACAGTGCCAGCTCTCTCAGGCTTTCCTCACTGGCAAGGTGCTCCAGTCCCTTAATTATCTAAGTGGCCTTTTAATGAACTGCCTCCGATATGTCCCTGTCTCTCTCAAACTGGAGACGCTAGAAATGAATGCAACACTCTTGGTGTGGCCTTGCCAGTGCTGAGTAGAGGGGAAGAATGAAAATCCCTTGACCTGGTGGCAATGCTTTTCCCAATACAGGAGGCTATTGACCTTCTTTGCCATGAGAGTGCATTGATGTCTCATGATCAACTTGTTGTCCAGCAAGACACCCAGGGCCTTGTCTGCCAAGCTGCTTTCCTGCTGGTCAGTCTCCCCATGTGTTCTAGTGTCTGGTGTTGTTCCCCCCCAGAGGCAGGACTTTGCACTTCCCCTTGTTGAACTTCATGAGCTATCTGTTCAGCCCATTTCTCCAGCCTGTGGAGGTCCCTCTGAACAGCAGCACAAGCCTCTATCATGTCAGCCATGAAGTTATTTGTCATCAGCAAACTTGCTGAGGGTGCACACTGCCCCACTGTGCAGATCATTAATGAAGAATGTTGAACAGGGTCAGACCAATACTGGCTCCAGTGGTACACTGATAGTGGCCTCCCACTAGACTTCATACCACTGATCACCATCCTCTGGGCCCAGCCATTCCACCAGTTTTCAACCTACCACATGTACATTGCACACATAGTTTAAAAGCTACACAGCTCTTTAGATCTGCAGAGAAGACTTGGAGGTGCAGACTTCCCTGGAGACATCACAAAATCAATCAGATCTAGGCAAGTTGTGTATTAAAACACTGAATTTTTGTACATAGATTCCTAGTAAATGTGAAAATCCAAATTAAAAGTACAAAAGTTACATGCTCAGCTACCAGAAATGAAGCAGCTTCATTGACATCTGAATTCTGCTTCTTCTGCACCAGCCTTATTGCATCAGGTTTAGAACTTATGAAGCATTTTCTTTAGATTGTATATGACAGTGCAAACCAGGTTGGCATTTTGGGGACAGAAGCAGATTCAGCACAACAGTGAGAAGTAATGCTTCAATTCGTAGGACATTTTACCCACTAGTGAATGCAATTAGTTAGTCTCTGTCTTCTCGTTTCAACTTACTTCTGTGCTATGCACATGTGTGCTTTATCAGGAACTGTATCCAAAACGAATATGCACTTAAGCAAAACTAAGTGAAGAGAAATTGTAGTACAAGCTAAAGACTACTTTTCCGTTTGCTGTTTACAGTGTCTTATGCAACAGTACATCAGTTCTTAATGGAGCTAATGCAGGCTACTGTTTTTTGAATATTTAACTGTATGCATTGATGCAGCCCTTTGAGAATGATGCATATAATCCATATTATGTTTCTACTCCATACAGAGTAAACATAAATTCAGAGATGGAGAATTTTAATTAGGAGATATCATTATCCTTCACCTGTCTATTTAAGATGACTGAAAAATACTATATTTCATTTAAGAATCTGATAATTACAGGTTACCATACTGAAAAACACAGGGGAGTAGTATTCTTGTAGAATTTGAAAAAAGAGTTCCTGAAAAAGGAAACTCAAATGAAATTAATCACCTTTTCTGCCTTCTGAATTTAATAAAATTTGCAGTCTTCAGGAACAAGCTATTAGTTTCAATTTACCTGCTAACTCATGCATAGAAAGGAGGTTTTTTAGACAATTAAACAATCTTGTCAATTAGATGTTTAATGAATTAAGATGAACTGAGAGACATTCTTAACTGGCATCTGTTGATAAAAAAGTAGCCGCATTTCTTGAAGTTGCAAGGATCACTAATGAGTACCCTGTTAGAACCATTTGAATTTGTTTCTTTAAGGCCAAACAGTGACTTGTGGTCCTGATGTTCTCTAGGCATTAGTATAAAAATCCCTGAGTAAAACTTTAAATGCTGTTGCATAGTAGGACATAGTAAAACTTCAGTAGATATATGAATCTACCTAAATTTATGAGATTGTTATGTTTTTTTCCTAAAGCATACCCTGTTTAATCGCACGTTTTGTGGAGCGTGTTTGCTTCTAATGCCAATTGCATAACTACATTGTAGTTTAGTGCTTTAAAACATGTGGTTATTGCTTTTACAATTTCTCTTTACCAATCCTGGCAATATCTTGTGTGTTTTTTGCAGATATAAATGAATGTGAAGCTGAACCATGCAAGAATGGTGGAATTTGTACAGATCTCGTTGCCAACTATTCCTGTGAATGTCCAGGTGAATTTATGGGAAGAAACTGCCAACAAAGTAAATATTGCATGTTTTATATCTATTTTTTTAGATAAAGTAAATATTTTATTTTGCAGAAACACTTGTAGTATACTATGGAGATACTTGTCTAGTCTACAAATACGTAATGCTCAAAATAGCCATTTTATTCTTTTTAAGATGGAGGAAATTTAAGAGACCAAATCTGTCATGCAGAACATCTGATATGATGAAAACATTTGCAGAATGCAAAATTATTATCTAAGAGTCAAACAAGAAGGAGTAAATAGTGTAAAGTAGAAAAATACAAGAAATGATTCAGGCTAGGAGTTTATCTTCCCAAGTACCCTGCCTTAAAGAGTAATTATTCACAGATATCAACAAGTGTAAGAGCAGGGCAAAAATAGATGTTACTTTCTTATCAAACTTTCAGAGGCTACACTTCTAGCCTCTGAAAGTGGGACCACTGGTTTACAGAGAAGTCATTAGTGGAGTTCATCTGTCATCCCAGAATCTGTCCTGGGAACAGTCTCATGTGATTTTACCAGTAATGTTGACTACAAATGCATTATAAAGGTCTGATTTCTAAAGTTGTTACTAGCGAAGGAGTTCTTCATTTACAAAAGACTAGGTAATCTTTGTCGTGGTTTAAGCCCAGCCAGCAACTTGGAACCACGCAGCCGCTCGCTCACCCCCCCCTCTTTCTTCCTCCCCCCGCTCCCGGAGGGATGGGGAGGAGAATCAAAGGAAGGTAACTCCCACGGGTTGAGATAACAGCACTCCAGTAACTAAGGTATAATACAAACCACTACTGCTACCAATAATAATGATAAGAGGAATAATAAGGGAAAAGGACACAACCGCTCACCACCCGCCAACCGACACCCAGCCCGACCCGAGCAGTGATCTGGGCCTCCCGGGTAACTCCCCCCAGTTTCTATACTGGGCATGACGTGCTGTGGTATGGAATACCCCTTTGGCCAGTTCGGGTCAGGTGTCCTGCCTCTCCTTCCTCCTGGCTTCCCCTCCTCTCTGGCAGAGCATGAGACTGAGAAAGTCCTTGGTCAGAGTAAACATTACTTAGCAACAACTAAAAACATCGGTGTTATCAGCCTTGTTCCCAGACTGAAAGTCAAAAACACCGCACTGCACCAGCTACTAAGAAGGAGAAAAAATGACTGCTGTAGCTGAACCCAGGACAATCTTGAAGACCGGAATAGCAAAAATAGAATAAACTGCTATGGTATGAAATGCACTATGCGTTAACAGTTAGTAACAGATCCTGGAGATTCATATATTTGCAGTACAGCAGAGAAGAAAGCCTGTGTGTTTTAGCCAAACAAAGGATGCTGAAGGATAATGGTGTTGTGGAAAAAGCTAATATAGTCCCAAGATACATTACAGTATATGATCTGGTACCTTAAGGAGAAAAAAGAAAGTATTTGTGTATTAGTATTTGTAATATTAGATATTACAATCAAAATAGTATCTAATAGTATCTGAAATACTGGAGCCATCCACATTCAAAAATGGGAATTTCTAGTTCTAGGAAGACCTACTATGTGTAGGAGAAAAAATTTTTAAAAAATATTGCAAATTGAATACTAAATAAATGAAACCATGACAAAGCTGAAGAATATGCTTCTTTTTTCTGTGTTCACATTGTGAGTGCATGGGGCATAATGGAGAAGAAAAGAATGTGGACCAGTAACTACAAATGATAGGATGGGAACTTTCTGAGGTAGCCTCAGTGAATTTCCGGATTTATATGTGCAGCAAGCAAAAGATTTGAGGGAATCCAACATAGTGTGTGTATTATTTTAGAAAGAAGTGAAAGTTTAAGATTTGCTTTGAGAAATTTTACAGGCTATATTGCAGCCTGAAATAAGTTGTAAAACACAAACATCTATTATTCTGTAAAAGTTGCTGGTGAATTACTTGGTGTATTTCCTCATAAGGTGCAATTGAATTACCATTTGGAATTCTACCAGGAATCTCATCCATCTCTTCAGAGTTTATCCCTTCTGGTTTTTTGGCTGCATCATGAACATTGCTCAGATTATAGATCACATAAAACCAATTTCCTGTTTAGCTAGAAATGAGGTAGTCAAAACTATTACTTGAAGTAATCATTGCATATTCTGGTTCAGAAATGCAATGTTATTTCATATTTCTTTTCATTTTATAGACATACATATAACTGTATATAAAAATAATCTTTGTGTGTGAAGTTGCATATGTTATGTATTATACTGGATTTGGTTTTATGTGTGTGTATATATCCACACACATATTTCTCTTTTGGAGAACTTATAACAGAAAGTATGTATGTGTATATGTATAAAAATACATATACACAAACATGTATAAATATATATATGTATACATGTATTTTTCATACATATATATAAAGAAAAATTATGTATTTCCAGTATATTTGTCATGGTTTAAGCTCAGGCGGTAACTTGAAACCACGCAGCCCCTCGCTCACTCCCCGCCTTCTTTCTCCTCCTGCTCCCGGAGGGATGGGGAGGAGAATCGGAGGAATGTAACTTCCATGGGTTGAGATAAGAGCAGTCCAGTAACTAAGAGATAATATAAACCACTACTGCTACCAATAAGAATAATAATGATAAGGGAAATAGCAAGGGGAGAGGATACAGTTGCTCACCACCCGCCGACCAATACCCAGCTCGACCCAAGCAGCGATCTCGGCCTTCCAGGTGACTCCCCCCAGTTTCTATACTGGGCATGACGTGCTGTGGTATGGAATACCCCTTTGGCCAGTTTGGGTCAGGTGTCCTGTCTCTGCTTCCTCCTGGCTTCCCCTCCTCCCTGGCAGAGCATGAGACCAAGAAAGTCCTTGGTCTGAGTAAACATTACTTTCCAACAATTGAAAACATCGGTGTTATCAGTGTTGTTCCCAGGCTGAAAGTCAAAACCACAGCACTGCACCAGCTACTAAGAAGAAAAATGACTGCTGTAGCTAAACCCAGGACAATATTGAAATAATGAAAGAATTCTGCTTATGTCAGTAGAGCATTACTCAATTGCAAAAATATGCTACCTACAGTCTGTCATTCTGGGTCAGACTTTGGAGATTTACACTGGTAAGCCAATCACATAGACAAATGATCTTCTGGAGGTGCTTCTGTAGATAAATACTGACTACTGTGTCCCATGGCTCCTTCACCTAGTCCATAGAGAAGAATGCTAAGTTATTTGAAAGGATAATTCTGTTGAGTGTTAAAGAATTTTTATAAATATTATAAGGATCTATACCACAATCAAATTGTTTTGGTGTAGAGATCAAGGACAGTGAGTTTAGAACTTTAAAAAATGAATTAGCTTTGCAGTAGCTATTAATATGTCAGCTGCAAATTGTGTACAGGCTGAGAGCTGGGCTTTCTCAGCCTGGAGAAGGGAAGGCTCTGGGAGACCTCAGAGCAGCTGCAGTGCCTAAATGGGCTACAAGAAAGCTGGAGAGGGGCTTTGGACAAGGGCCTGTAGGGACAGGAAAAGGGGGAATAACTTTAAAGTGACAGAGGGGAGATTGAGATGAGCTCTTAGGCAGAAGTTCTTCCCTCTGAGGGTGCTGAGGCCCTGGCACAGGTTGCCCAGAGAAGCTGTGGCTGCCCCATCCCTGGCAGTGCTCAAGGCCAGGTTGGACACAGGGGCTTGGAGCAACCTGGTCTAGTGGAAAGTGTCCCTGCCCGTAGCAGGGGGTTGGAACTGAATGAGCTTTAAGGTCTTTTCCAACCCAAACCATTCCGTGATTGTATGATTCTATGGTGTGGTAAATGAGAAGGACATGGCATTGCAGCACTGGAGTCCACTAGTAAAAAGCTTCTATTCTTTATCTCCGCTGGGTAGCAACTATGCTTTGAAGACTTAGGATAAAAGTAATATATTACTTAAATCAATAATTAGAAAATGCCTCACAAAGTAGATATTTGAATACTTTTATTAAACCACTCTTTATATTATTAGGCATATGAATTCAAGCATATGAAGATTTATCATTAAATAATAAATAATTACAGGTGGCAATAATGTTTGTACTGCCTGTACTAAACTACTCCTGTTCAGAGAAGTCAATGAATTCTTCTAGTACTATGGCACAGTTCACACTTTTAGCATTCATTTACTTTTGAGCTAACTTTAACACAGCGAGCATTAAAATAATAAATTTTCTTTTTATACAGCAACATAAGTCTGCACTATACTAGTTCCTATAGCTGGCCTTTTAAGTATCTTCTTTTTTTCCTGAGAATTTTAGTTATTTCATCATACCTAATTATGTAATTACAAGTAGTAATTACATATTCTAATTATACCATTAGTTTTACACATATTTACAGTAATCATATAATTACTGTTATGCTAATTACATAAATTACTGATTGCTATCTCAGAATTACCTCACAAAGCTCAAAGATTGCTAATCCACATCACAGAATATATGAAATATCCTAGATCGAGAATAAAAAAGGCAAGCATACACATGCAGTCTATTCTCCTGCCAATGAAATTTCTCCAGGATGTATTTTCTAGCAGTATATCTAGTTTGGTATATCCCAAATACCTCTACTTTGTAATAATGACTTTTTATGTTACTTATCAGATTGAAGTAGTTTACATCAGACTGTTTTTTCCTAATGCTCCATCTAAGTTTTCTCTCTCTTTTTAATTCCACCATAATTAATTTCTCTTAGCTAATCTGCTAAATAATTTCCTCCAATTTTATCTCATGTGTAGCACTTGCCAGGTGTGAGACAACTATTGCATTGTACTCAGGTCCTGCAAGCCTTGAGGTACACCCACCCCAAATCCTTCTGACTAGTCCCAAGACCCTCTGCTAATAACTAGTGCAGCTGAAGTGAGAGGGAAAGGCTCGACTAAAACTGAGTGCTAGAACAGCACTAAAAAGCTTAATGGGCTTGGAACTGTATTCGTAACACCTTGACTAGCTTCCAATTCTCTTTCTGGCAAGGTTGAGGTATGGATATGCTTTGTAAGGTCTCAGCCATGATTAAAAATTGTCAGAAGACATGGTCATGATTTCCTTAGCCAGCTGATGTGCTTTACATCCTAACAGTGTTTCTGCTGCTTTGGGGTTGCCTTCTGGTTTATTTACATACCCTTTTCATTTTGAAGCATTGGTCTGACCTCTTGGTTTTCTTCTGGAAATACTTTAATTCAGCTCTCTTTCTTTCCTATTAGCTACTGCTGTCTTTAGCTGTTCAAGCATAAATGATACTTAAACCAACTGGTTCTCACTGCTGGAAAGCACAGGTTGAGGCCAAGTCAAGAGCAATGTGGAGTTCAAGTGCACCAACAGCTTCAGAACAGGCTCAGTTATTATGGAATAAGCTTATCAATCTGTTAAGACATACTTCACTGAGCATTTGGTATTTACAAAATTTGTCTGCAGATGTTTAGTAAACACACAACGGAAAGAGAACACCTTTTCCCATCTTCTGAAAGCAAAAGCTGAATTGTATTATTTCCATATTACCTTCCAGTTTTCTTAAGGCCCAAGCATTTCCTTGATGCAGCTTCATTTCCTTCTGTTCTTGCACCCTCTGAGCCCATTTCTTGCTTCTGTGCTGAATTCAAGCTATCAGTTATGATTACCTCCATTACAGCTTTCCTGAGTGTTGGAGTCTCTATAAATACATATTGCTTCCAACACAGATTCTCCTGGGGTTGAAGTTTTTACTTTCTGGATCACAAAATTTTCTTCCAGGCAGCAGGGAGCCACTTACATCAGTGTCAGACTGTTTGCATTATTCAGTACAAATCTGTATTGCTAAAATCTCCCATGAGCGACTTGGATTGAGAATTGCAGTAATTTTTGAGTAGTTCCACAGGTAATTTTTGATCACTATTTGTTTGGTTGGTTTTTTATCTAGAAGATGGTACTATGCAGTGGACACATTATAATTTCACCATTGTGCATTTCCGAGCTGTATTTTGCTGATTGCCAGGAGTTGCTGCCATTAAAGCATATGGCAAATTTTCTCATGCTCTTTCTTTAAAGCTACAGATCTGATTAGTCACTGTAAATATTTTTACATATGCTATGTCGCCTTCACCTCCTTTTCTGTGTATTCAACAAGCCCACATGTAGGAGGACTGCTTTCAGAGCAAGTGCACCAATTCAGTTTTTCTTGCATGTCAGAAATCCTGATAAGCAGTGTACCTTCACAGTATTTTCATTTGTTTCCTGTGCTTGGTATTTTAGTTCTCTAACGTACTTATACTGCACTTGGTCACCTTCTGCCACCTTCTCTGTGGAACTCAAAACGGCATTTTTTTATTTAAATGAAAACACCTTTTAGTGTCATTTTTTCTTTAAAATTATCTAACGATCTGACAGATCTAGGCTTAAAGAGACTTTCAAGACTTCTGCTTACATACAGCCTTATACTCCCAGGCTAGATGGTGTCATTCCAAAGCATCCTGATGCTCTGTGATTTTAGAGATTAGAGATTTCTTTCTTTTGAAATTGTCCCCAAGAATACAGAACACCTGCAACTTTAATGATTTATAGCACAGGAGAAATAGCTAGTCTCACTGTATTTTTTTTTTTTAAGAGACTATACTGCTTCTTTTTGTGTCTTCTGTATTTCACTTACAAGTGTGTTTTCAAGGCATTGTCCTCAATCATTGGGACTTTTAACAGCCTTCCAGGACTTAAAGGGGCTACAAGAAGGCTGGAGAGGGGCTTTGGACAAGGGCCTGTAGGGACAGGACAAGGGGAATGGCTTTAAACTGGCAGAGGTGAGACTGAGATGAGCTCTTTGGCAGATGTTCTTCCCTCTGAGGGTGCTGAGGCCCTGGCACAGGTTGCCCAGAGAAGCTGTGGCTGCCCCATCCCTGACAGTGTTCAAGGCCAGTTTGGACTGGGCTTGGAGCAACCTGGTCTAGTGGAAGATGTCCCTGCCCGTGACAGGGGGTTGGAACTGGATGAGCTTTATGCTCCCTTCCAACCCAAATAATTTTGTGATTTTATGACTTTCCAGCTTCAGGTGCTTGTTCTTTGAACTCTTCTGCTTGATGGTCATAGTCTTCAGTGAATCTTGAGTATCTCTGTCTTCCTCATATCCAGCTCTTGATAGCCCTGTCTTAGCAGGGCTCAGAGTTCAGAAAGCCTCCATGCTTAGGTTCAGAAAATTGCTATCCAAAAGAAACATTACAGGATGAGGTCATAAAAAGTGCCCAGGAAAACAAAAAAACCAACCAATTTGTGAAACAGTTAAAAGCTATCTTTTCATGGGGAAGCTTTACATCTAGCTAAAATTTGCCTTCTGTGAAGTCTGTGTTTTAAAAACATGGATAGGAGTCAGAACTCAACCATTTTCTTAAATTAATAAACACACTAACAGGCTTTTTTGTGAATTCGGCACATAAAAGTGCACTGTAAAATCAAAGCTCTTAAGCACTGGACTGTTGTTAAATGGTAAACACCATCCCATTACAACCGAACCTCATTTCCAGATTATCTGCTGGGGAATTTAGGTTTGAAAGCATAAGAATTTTTATGCCCCTCTAGCTGGCAACAAGTTGTGGCTTAAAGGTTGTAGTGAGCCACTGTTAAACACTTTACTTGACAGGAATCAACATAGACTTAAGTTTCCAAAAGTTCTGATTACTGTTAAAATCTCATTGAGTGAGATTTAAGAGAACTTTCAGTACCACTTAAAATATTAGTTTGACTAATTCTGTGAATAATTAATATGAAGTTTGGTTTCAAGCGTATTCTTGTTTGTTTTGAAAATCTGACAGGTTTATGACCTAAAATATTATATATAAAATGTATATATACGTGTATACATACAAATATATATACTTATATATGCATATACTTATATACATAAATGTGTATCTATATGTATATATATATGTGTTATATAAAACGTAGCAAAATTTTGTAAACCAATACTGGCCAAACATGCAAATTTTTCTTTTGCATTCTTGAAATTGCTTTATATTCATGGTGCCAGTAATTTACGTTGATATTTTCCAACCTTTCGTGTTTAATCAGTTGATTCAGGTGTTCAGCTTTCATTAGGGAAAAAAATGAACTACAGAAATACTTGTAATTTCTAGAAATACAGACTCCTGTAGGTAAGGGTATCATAACCATGTGCAAAAGTGGAAGATACACATTCATTGGTACAAAAATAATTTACTTCTTTATATTGGATTTTCTGTTCCATTTTCATTCATTTCGTTGTCAGTACATACTGGGAGGTCTGTTAAGGCACGTGCTAAACCTGAGGGATTTCTAGATGTCCTGTAAATATGAACTTCAGTTGAATCAAGACAGGTTGTCTGTTGCCCTCCTTCCAATTTTTTAAATGAGTAAGCTCTTGTAGGCCTTGAAGCCTTCAAATTCCAGAAATTTCCCAACAGATTTTCTATTTTTGTCAGCAAACTGGGACAGAAAGCCCTTACCCCTGTTTTTCACTGCATCACACTGTAGAGTAGCAATTCCTTGAAAACACATAAATCAGCCCTGCTGCTGCCTGAAGGAGCCGTGCTTCAACTCTTCTTTAACCGTCTTGCTGTTTCTGCAGGTGCTCATTCTTGCTGCCATTTTACCCATTTGCCTTGTTGTCTCAGCAAAAACTGATCCAAGAAATGAAAAGGATAATTAATGAACCATATCAGTTCTTTGATTTGGTGAACTTTACAGCTGCACAAATACTGCGCTAGTATAGAGGAATGGCAGGGAACAGAGCCTGGGCATGAAATCAAGACTTAACACCAGTTCAGAATGTAAATCAAGAGAGTAGAAACTGTTCTTTAATTCATGTTTAAGGCAGCAAAGATAAGAACTTATTTTAATTTTTTTACATCTCTTGGTTTGTTTTTCTTCAAAGATCATAAAATTTAAAAGCTAAAATTCTCAAATCATTTGCCAAGGATACAAGAAATAAAAATTCGGTAAGCATATACTGTCCTTTTTGTCATTGTTTAGATGACAAGTTCAGGGCTTGCATGGAAAAAATAACAAAATTTTATAGGTATACCTATATGTGTGTGTGTGTATATGTATATTGTATATATGTGTATATAGGCCTGTGTTTATATATGTACATACATATATATACACGCAAATACTACTCTTAGAGAAATAATTTCCCTTTCTAATCTACTTAGGGTAGGTAACTTATCATTCATATGACGTCCTTGCTGATTTAGGGAATAATGTGTAGTTAAATCTCAATCAAAAGGAAAAATGGAAAAAATACTCAGCCTAAAAGCAATATATCAGTTTAATGTAAAGTTAATGGTAATACTTGATTTATGACCTCCATGGATTACAGAAATGTCTTTGAACAAAAACATATTACAAACATATTTTGAAAATGCAACAGGGAAAACTTTTATGTGTTACATATGACTTTAATCCGTGTAATGTAACTCAATCTTGGTAATTTGTACTTTTTTGAATATGTGGTAAGAATAAAACCAGACATTACTAAAGATGTTAAATAAAGGCTGAAAGACAGGCTAAGTATATCAATAGCAAAAGTGATGCATTATATACATTTTTAACTATTTCGGCTAACCATGGATGGAGCACAATTTCTACATTTGCACTGGGCAAATCGATCTTGAATCTCTTGCTGAAACCAGTGAAGTTTGCTGAGCCTACACTGTTCTGGGAATATAGTCTGGTTAGCATTTCTGTATAGTGTGTTGTTATAATAGCACAAAGAGGCAGAAAATGTTATAGAAATAACAGAACACGTAGTTAACACTGAAATGTTCTCCCAGGCATTTCAATGACCTAGTGAGAAATATTAATCAAACTCTTAACATTTCTAATATTGAGTCTTTAAATAACAAAAGCACACTCTAGCCTTTCTGCTGTGGACCTTCTTTGTCCAGACATCCTCTGTCAGATGCAAAAGTGTGCAAAATTAGGCTAAACAGAGCAGAATTGTAGTTCCTCCTTTCCATACAATAGGAAAATGAGACTTATCTTTCAGTATTTGATGTTAAAATGAAGTCATCAGCCCTGTGCCTTTGGGTACATTTTAATCTTGCTGCAGTTGTACTGTACAGCAATGTCTCCCTTTGAAAACTAATTTCTCAATATCTCACTTTGATTAGGCAGTAGAGGATACAATCTATACTCAGACACCTGACAGAAACTCATTGTAAAATATTCCAGCAAGCCCTTAGGACCCAACAGGCATATTCTACACATTTAATCACCTTCTTACTATAAGTCATGTAGTGCTATAGCAGCTTTTGTCTTGTGTCAATATCTAAAGCATGAACTCAACCCTATATTCATAGAATCATAGGATGGTTTGGGTTGGAAAGGACCTTAAGATCATCTAGTTCCAACCGCCCTGCTATGGGCAGGGACACCTCACACTACACCACACCACCTAAAGCCCTGTGCAACCTGGCCTTGAACACTGTCAAGGATGGAGCATTCACTGCTTATCTGAGCAACCTGTGCCAGTGCCTCACCACCCTCACTGTGAAGAACTTCTTCCTTAAATCTAACCTAACCCTAACCCTGTTGAAGTTTAAACCCATTACCCCTTGTCCTGTCACTACAGTCCCTGATGAAGAGTCCCTCTCTCCAGCATCCTTGTAGGCCCCTTTCAGATATTGGAAGGATGTTACGAGGTCTCATGCAGCTTCTCTTCTCCACCCTGAACAGTCACAACTTTCTCAGCCTGTCTTCCTACAGGAGGTGCTCCAGGCCCCTTATCATCCTTGTGGCCCTCCTCTGGAATTGCTCCAACAGCTACATGTCTTTCTTATGCTGAGGACACCAGAACTGCACACAATGCTCCAAGTGGGGTCTCACAAGGGCAGAGTAGAGAGACAGGATCACCTCCTTTGAACTGCTGGTCACGCTTCTTTTGATGCAGCCCAGCATGTGGTTGGTTTCTGGGCTGAAGCACACACTGAAGTCAGCTCGTGTTCCGTTTCTTATCAACCAACAACCCCAAGTCCTTCTCCATGGAGCTGCTCAGAATCATTTCTCTGCCCAACCTGTAGCTGTGCCTGGGATTGCCCTGGCCCAGGTGTAGGACCTTGCACTTTGCTTTGTTGAACTTCATGAGGTTCGCACAATCCCACCTCACAAGTGTGTCAGGGTCCCTCTGGATCCCATCCCTTCCCTCCAGCACATCAACCATACCACATAGCTTGGTGTCATCAGAAAACTTGCTGAAGGTGCTCAATCCCACTTGATTTGTTCCATGTCGCCAACAAAGATGTTGAAGAGGATCGGTCCCAACACCAACTCCTGAAGGACACCACTTGTTACCTGTCTCCAGTTGGACATTGAGCTGTTGACCGCAACTCTCTGTATGCAGCCATCCAGCCAGTTCTTTATCCACCGAATCCACCAAATTGATGTCTTTCCAATTTAGAAACAAGGATGTCGTGCAGGACAATGTCGAACTCTTTGCACAAGTCCAGGTAGATGATGTCAACTGCTCTACCCCTGTCCATCAGTTCCATAGTCCCATCATAGAAAGCTACCAAATTGGTCAGGCAGGATTTCCTCTTAGTAAAACCGTGTTGGCTGTCACCAACCACCTCGTTGATTTTCATGTGCCTTAGCATGCTTTCCAGGAGAATCTGCTCCAGGATTTTGCCAGGCACTGAGGTGTCTTTCAGGTACCCTCAGAAAAGAGGTAGGATGATTGCACTGGGAGTCAGGGATTCCTTCTTTTACCTGTCTTCTACCTGTCTATTCTTGCTACTGAGGGAGCAATATGACCCTACCCTTTCAGAAACATAGAATCGTAGACATTCAGAAAAAGCAGAGGAGAAAAAAATACTTATAAATATGATCTACTGTTCCTGTGTTGGAAGAACTTTTATGTGCATTTTTATCTACAACAATACATATTTCAGCATATCTAAACCTTAGAAGAAAAATTACATCACACTACTATTCTCAAAGTAGCCTCTATAGCTCCTAAGTTCCTGGTCTGGTCAATAATGCACATTCTTATTTTACATCTTTACAGAAATAGAAAGTAATTTTCAGGTAAGTAATTATTACAGTAAAGTAATTAAAAGCCAGTAGAAGCAAGCTGAAAGCAAATCATTGTGTATTAAGACCAGAAAATGCCCTTAAAAGTAAGGAAAAAAACCTTCAATAAAAGCACTAATGATTATAAATCTATGAAAAGAACAATTTACAGCTGCAGTAAGCTCAACAAAGTTCCCAATAGCCAAGTCACAGGACCATGTTTCTGTTTCACATACTAGTCCAATTGAAAAATACCTAATTTCAGGGCTTAGTATATTTAAGATATAGGATTTATTTCAAAATAGATTAAGCACTGAGGGTGTCTTGTCATCTGAGTCAGACTGATCTAGTCTGCTGCTACCCTTGCATGAACACAAAAATGAGCAATGAGAGGAAAATCATCTTTAGAGCCTTACAAACTCATCATAATGAAACTGCCTTGAGGTTTGCAGTAGTTAAACCAGGCACAGAGTAGAATTACAGGCAAGTATGGCATAAACCTTGCAAAAGTTGGAGGTTTGAAAGTTGATTCACATTTTGGAGATTCATTTGGACTTGGAATTCAAGCCAAGCTGTGAAAATTCAATGAACTAAAGAGAAAATAGAACAAAACATGGTTACATGAGGCCTAAATGAACTAAAATCTCCAGGCTCAGCACAGGTCCCACCTGCAGTTTTCAGAAGGAGAACGAAATATAATATGTTCAGTGATCAGCTTCCCACTGGGGCAAGATCCACAGCTCCTGCTGTTTTGGACATTCGGAGAGTCCAGCAAAACTCGTGTTCCAGGCATTGGTGCAGTGATATGTAATATAGGTAGGGGGGCAATAAGTGATGCTAGTAGGTTACATCTTAGATGATCTTACAAGAAATTCCGAATATCTCAAGCATCTTATTGCTGTGCTAGAAGGAGAAGCAGCATGTTGTTCATCACAGCTTAATCTGCTTTCTAGCCTCTTCAGGGTTCATCATGGGACTGGCAGTCATTCACTGCCCGTCAACCAGAGGCAAATGACATACCTGCATGGGTGCCAGGAAAGGCTGATGGAATTACTCTTAATTCAAACTTTCTCTTTGTATCATGGTTTGGGTGGGAAGGGACCTTAAAGCTCATCTAGTTCCAACCCCCTGCCATAGGCAGGCACACCTTCTACTAGAATGATTTGCTCAAAGTCCTGTCGAATCAGTAATAGTTTTCTGGTATTAATGCTAAATTTAATTTGGCCAGCTCTTGGTTTGGTTCAGTTACTCAGAAATTATATTTACAGAAACATACCGTACAAAACTTTTACCCTTTACCATACAAAACTTTAAAACTGATGGACAGACTAACACCCATCATTGATCCAGTAAAATCTTTTTGATAGAGCTCACCCATAAATATGATTTTCCTTTGCTGGCAAATCTGTACAGTTGATGGTAACACTGCATACCTTCAGTTAAGATCTGTTTCAGTGTGTAGTTTTTAATATTGTAGCTATTTTATAATATCAATTTCTATTTATGCTCCTGTTGCTGAAACCTAATTTAATAATTACTCTGTTCCTATTTTTATGCAATTCACTTTTACATATCCATGTTTTGAAATTTCATCCTGGGCATAGCATAAAAGGTAATGTTGTAATTCATTAAATCAAAGTTAGAGAAAAGCAAATATCAATGAGAAAAATATTCTTCAGTATTCTTACAATTTTGAAAGCAAATTTTAAGCCTAACATGCACTGTGTGCAAGTAAGATTCTTTCTTTTTCTTCAGTGTTCCTAAAACGTGTCTTTTCTCGTCTGGATAGCAGTAAAACATCTGTATAGGAAGCTGAATATGGATTTTTCTGTGGTTACTGAAACCTCTTCCTCTTCTTTTTCTTACCTCCTGGTCATTCCACCTTCATATTTCATAGTACCTTTAACTTTTCCAACAGGTGTGAATTTGAGTGGGTGACACCTTAACAGGCTTTAAAAGTGGGGTTTGATTCCATTTGGAAAGCCGAATCGTTAGTCATCATCTAGCCTGGTGTCATTTGTGCTGCCTTTGCCATGCTGCAAAGAACAAGAAGTTGACCCCAAGGAATTCACCAAGATGGGTTATTGGGTAGGGAGCTGGATAAGTTTGCCACCATAAAAAGCTGAGGAAAACTCTAAATTTTGCGAACAGCAAAAACCCATCTGCCCACAGTGCCCATGTGTAAGGGATGTAATGCAGAAGAGTGTTTCCTCTTGAGAAAGAAGAGGTGTCACGTGTTGTTCTATGACCAAAGAAAGGGCCTGAGGAAAAAGCAGATTCTGGTCTCTGATGTAACTGGCATTTTTCATGCATGATGGAGCACCTTCAGAAGGCAGTGTGAGAGTCACAACCCCTAATTCCAATACACCAGTGGGCTTGTGTGGGGTATGAATAAGGTGATTTTAAAAGGAAGGAATTTTATTCTATTACAAGTAGAAAGTGGTCTTGTTCATGTAAATTTTATGACTCCTGAAAGACATACAAACCTCCAGATCAAGCTGCTTCATTTTCCAGACTGCAGTTCACTCTTATTTGTGGTGTTAGATATAAATGCATGCCTGCTGAAGAGACACTGTAGTTAAGTGCACACATTCCTCCTTGTTGTGAGTTTGGCTGAAATTAGCTCCTCTTGTGCAAGACAAGAAGTTGATAAACAAATTCCCTTGCTCTGCCAATCCTACTGCAGTTAAGTTAGCAGATCAGCATTCCACATTGCAAAATTACGGTCTGTGTTAATCCAAAAGGATTGGAATTCACAAGAAATTTTACGTAGGGAGACTTAGACAGGATTGGCATTAAGAAGTTTCCAGGGTCATGTGAGCTTTGTACTGGTACTGAGGACACGGAAGGAAGAGATAATTGGGAATTTTAATACATGTGTAAATTTTTATAACATAATCTTAAAGTTTTTTTCGTAAGTCATTATGGATAAATAACAGCATAGTTTAGAGCTCTTGCTACTTTATTGAATCAAAAGAAGCAAAGATGTTGGCTGTGGTAATTGCACTGTAATTCTATCATGTGCAACTTCTTTATTTGGAATTTCTTAATAAAGACAGTGGGGTCTCCTGGTTCTTACTCAGCCATCAAAGTCTAATGCGTCAGGATGAATTTGTAATCACAGTTGTGTTTATTCATTATTACTGACAGAAAACTTCGCATTTGCCTTTTGTTATAATATTTGTGAATAGTTCTCTTTACATAGTTGAAAATGACATTTACTAAATCAAACTATTTTTTCAAATATCTAGAATTTTGTAAATAAGGTGAGAAGATTTTATCCACAATAAGTTAAAATATTTGTGCTTCATTTATCAAAGGAAAAATGCTAAAAGATTTGTATTTTGGTCAGATGATGGTGTTCTCTAATACCTTTCACTCTTATGTAGAGAGCTGGAATGAAAAAGTCAGCTAATAGCTTCATTGAATATGTTTATGGAGGAGGAATTTCAGGAAAGGGGATATTATTTCTCAGTGTGTCAGCTTAGAAATACAACTCTCTTCTTGGTAATCCCCTAACAAACTTTTTTTCTTTACTATATTAAATTACTGGATAATTAGGTTTTCTACAGAATACTAAGTAAAGAGCCTATAAATGGTATTAAAGGAGATGGGTTCTAAACTGTAGCTTTTTTAAGTTGTTTGTTCTTAATTGAACTGCTATATTTAGTACGTATGCAGCGTGTTTTCCTGGGGAAAACACAATTGTTTTTAAATAGACTATTTACATGAATAACATCATGGATTCTTAGCTAAATTTCACTACCATTTCATTCATTATTTCTTAAGAACATAAAACCCCATCATTTTAGGTAAGAGAATTCAGCAGTCTGGTTGGCTAAGCATCATGTCTCTGTGGCAATGAAAAACATAATTTAAGGAGCGAATGTAGGCTTGGATGGTTTCTGTCATTTGTTCCCTTCATATCTCCTCCAAGTCTACATGCGTATGCACTTTTTTTTTTCACACATGCATTTGTGTACATTGAGGTTCATCTCTCTCCCTTTTGACCACTCATTCAGGTTTCTGTGTCCTTCTGGAGCTGCTCGTCATCAGAGTGGTATTTGATCAAGAGAGCTTAGTAGCTTCAAAATGGGCAATTTCCCCATTCATACGTTCCTCCAGGTCACCGATGAGTAAAACTGACTCCAGAAATGATCCTTGGGGGATCCCACTGCTGACATTTCATCCTGAAAAGCTACTTCCTGTTCTTTAATCAGACTTCTCTGTATAGCATGTTAGTTACATATATAGTTTTTATATATATATAATATTATATTAGCTTGTCTATAGCAGGGCCTTTTACCCACTGCCTGGCAAGAGCCTTTCACATGGAACCTTATCAAATACTTTCTGATAATCCAAGTGTGCAGTTTTCACTGTATTTCCTTTATCCCTCTGTGTATTGTCACCATTAAAGAACTCAACATGGTGAGGCAGAACTGCCATTTTCAGGAGTCATGTTGGCTTCTTCCCAACAGGTTGTCTTTATCTAGGTACTTAGTGATCTTACTTATAGATTTAGCAGCTTACAAGATGTTGAAGTAGACTCCTCTTCCTGTAGTTCCTACAGTGCACCCTAGAGCTGCTTTTTGTGGATGGGAGCAGAGCACAGATCTGTTGACGTAGCTCTGTAATCCCTAAATCTAGCTTTTTCATCTACAGTTCTTAAAAATACTACATCATGAAATCACATTACCACCGAAAAAAGCAAGTCATTATTAGGTGCTGAAAGAACTCTAAAATCCTTTTGCCTCCATTTTTTAAATGCTCAGACTATCTAAGAGTTGCCTAATTTTATTTTCAGTCTGTGTCCTCAGCATGGAGCTTGTAGAGCATGTAAAGGCCAACAGTGAATTTTACAACCATACTATAAAAGTATGAAGATAGGATTTGGTAACGGAAGTGCATGACAGTCATTGAGCAGTAATGGTTTTGTTGGGAAGTAGAACATAACATCCAATTTCTTCATATTTGATTACTTCTGATAGCCATTGCTTACACACGTGAACCATGTTGACCAGTATGATAACAGAATAATGTGCTGCCAGTGGCTGAAATGCTACATCAGCATATAAAAAGCATTTAATCTTTTTGGACATATCAACAAATAGGTAGCAGTTCTTTCCTGCCTGAAAAGCTGTCTTCTGTTTCATGGAACATAACTAATCACTTCATTTTCATGTCACCTCCTAGAGACTTGAAGCTTCACACAACATCGTTTGAAAAGTTTGCTTCTCTGAAAGTGTCTGTGTGCTTATTAGCTGCTACTGATGCAAATCGGTAAAGATGTTGCCTTTGACATACAGTATTTAACGTAAAGGCATGAAACAAGATTAATCATACACTTCACCTCAGTGCTGCAGTACCACGCTGTCTACTAACATACTTGGAATCATGCTTCAGAAATCAGAGCAATAATAATTAAAATGCTAATAGGTCAAGAAAATCCATTTTGTCTTGGTTTAAATCTGTGAAGCAAACATGGAGATGAATGCCTTCTGATTTCAGGGCTGAATGGCTTTATAAACCTACCAGGGCTAGGTAAAAATGTTCTATTCCATTGTGTAGTTAGTTAGGAGTCAGCTTGAAGTTATAAAACCTGTGACTTTTATCTTTTATTTATCCAGAATAATCACTGACATTGTGTGTTCTGCAAGTCTACTGAAGTGCAAACTAAAATGGGGGTTTGTAAATTCTACTTTGTGGTTTCATTTTGCATTGCAATGGACTAGAAAGAGGAACACATGATCTAGTACCTTGTCTTAGTGGAGGAGCTGATTAAATTCCATCAGTGGGAATGAAAACATTCATTTGGTCTTGGCCATAGGATTAGTCTTCAGAACAACAGTTAACATGAGTTGCTACAACTGAGTTACTCAGTATCACTCAGATCAGAACATTGGATCATGGAAAAAACACTTGAGCTACATGGAGAAAGCAAACAATTTGATTAGCTGCAGAATGATTGAAATAACCAGTAGCTGAAACATGTGAAGTTGGGCTTGTGGTCTATAGCTGTGTCCCCATGCACTGTGCTCACCAGCAGTCTTCAAACTCCAGTCCATGTAATGAGAGGTTGAGTAGCTCAAGTCCAAAGCACCACTGCACTTGAGAAAGAGATTTTTAGTTACAGGAAAAGCTCTGATTAACAAAACCAGATTTATAGCTAATGATGTGGATGAGGGAGTATACCATCTCTTTTGGTCAATGGTGATATTAATATTGGAAATATGCAGAGTTATAAAATGTAAGAAGCAAGAGCTGCCAGTGGGGGAAAAAAATCTGTCAGGAACTCAAAAGCAGATAAGATAGCAGTTAGAATGTGCTTGAGGAAAAAAAAAAAAAGTAGACCAATACATCCAAAAACGTAGTTTTTAAACAATTTCAATAAATACATCTTATAATGAGAAATACTGCCATTTCGAGGAAGAGCTGCTGAAAAGAAAAAAAAAAAACAAACCAAACCAAAAACAACAGACCAAACCACAATGACAGAAAGACTGTCTCCAGGCAGCAAAATGAGATTCACCACTTGAAAAACACATCCTCTTCTCCTGGCAAATGATCATTCTCATTGTCAGGCTGGCTTGCAGGCATGCTAATTACATCGATGTTGTAATCCCACTGATTTCCATTGTAGACCTGCTTGGAAAATGCAGTTTGTCTCTCAGTGTAACTGTTATCTCATCTTTCCAGTTTTACTTCCAAGAGAAGGTTTGGGTTTGTTTTGTGTTTGTTCTTTCTGAAGTTGTTTTTTGGAGCAGGCAGATACTGAGAAGAAGCAATCATTAAGCAATTAGGTACATATGACATAAGCTGCCTTCAAATTAGCCATAGTTGGTTAGCACTGTACAAACAAAAAAATAAAAGTAGCATCAGCATCTGTTTCCTGTAACTAACGCTAAAGATCAGGCAGAGCTTCAATAGTCAGTTTTCCAGAATCCAGGTATGCCCTCTCTCGATAGGATTTGACAAAACTTATAAAGGGACTGTAGAGGGCTTAGGCTTTGCTTGTGTTTAAAAGTGGTATTTTAAAAGGTGACATAAGAAGCAATAGTTGCCAATGGGGGACGAAAGCCTATCATGATGAACTCAAGAGCCAATGAGATGGCAGTAAGAATGTGCTTGACAAAAAAAAAAAAATGAGACTATACATTCAAAAAATAGGTGTAGAGAAATATATGTACTGTGTTAATCACCAGTGCTTTTGAACTACTGAAGCCAAAGAAAGAGACAACTAATCACATAATGAGCCAGGATATGTGACTGTCCTTCACAGTAACTGCATGTAATATGTTTGCTCTGTGCAAGTATAGCTGAAGTAAACTGAATGTACAAAGCCAAACATAACACTTAGAGTAACTTAAGATTTTAGTTCTTCTTCAGTTTGTCATAGTATACATTTACATACCTGGTCTGTATAAATAAGCAAACACAGCATCTTAAAAAGTCCCCTTGGGCCTCTACCTTCTCCTGGAAACGAACGTGTAATTCCTACAATGAGAAATTCTTCTTTTTAAAATGTGATATCCATGTAGCTAACGGCAAAAATTTGGTTTGGCATAGGAAAACGGACTATTTCTGCATGTCAGGTATCACTCTAACAGACTGTGACTGATAGGGACTGAAATATATTCATACTTAACTTTATCACAAAAAAAACCCCAACAAATCCAAAACAAAGGGGACTGCTAATACATTTGTATGAAGTGTTCTGCTTATGAAGCCTCCCAAGAAGAAAAAAGTGCTAATGAACAATTTGTTCTTGTAGTAGTAGTAGTATTTCATGTAGCTCTGTATAATGCTGGATAAAGTGAAGTACTTCAGGGGTAAATCCTCAACCACTGTAAATCACTAACACTCCAAAGTCAACAGAACAATCTTATTCCTAATCATGAAGGGCTCCTCTATTCTGGTTTGATGCCAGGATTTACCAGTTTGTGAGCATTGATCTAAAAAGAACCTGGGCCTGGAACTATTTGGAATCAGAGCATCAAAGAAAGGTCGAGGTTGGCAGGGTATTCTGGAGGTCATCTAGTCCGACCTCCCTGCTGAAGCGGGGCCACCTAGAGCCAGTTGCCCAGGACTATATCTAGTCAGGTTTTCGTGTCTTCATAGATGGAGCTCCACAAACTCACTAGAACACCTATTTTGACCCCTGGGATTCATCACCACAGACCTTAGATGTAATAACAGACAGAATGAGGAATTGCTTGGTATTTCTATAGCAAATAGCCTTCTGAGGTTTTGTGTGGGTATTTGAACTGGAATCACTTGGTAATTCCAATTCTAAAGTCATATTCAACCTTTTTTTGATTAACTTTTTCAACAGAAAAATATCAGCCTGGAAAGTTGTTTATTTGCTGTTATGCTCATTTTTTCCTTGGCATCTGTCTTTAAAAGACTTTTTCCCATAAACCCAAGAATGCTAACTGTCTAGTAAATCTAGCTTTGCAGGCAAGTTTATCGTCATGTATTTTTGAAGTAATGTCTTTTCAGTCTTTTTAAAACTCAGTAGATTCACTTAATTTTAGTCTCTTAAACCTAGGCACGAAGTTGAATGTAGTGATCTAGGCTTGTTCCTTGGTCAGTAGATGCAGAAAAGATGATTATATTTGTGTTAAACACTTTCTTAACAGATAATGGAATAATGGAAATTGTGGTTTGGAGTTGTCTATTTCTTCCCACAGGTGACACAAAGAGCCTAAGCAGCTAGTGCAGGGTAGATAGGTAGCTTCTTGATAGCTGAAGCTGGATCATGTGGATTGCATCCCTATGTTTGCTTTGTTTGGTTAGCTACTTCTTAATATAAACACTTTGGAGTAATGTCCTTTTCTATGGTGATAAGAGATATTGATAAGGAAAAGTAAGGGGATATATATGTGTACGGATTGATGTTTAAGATACAACATTGAGCCACAAATATAACATCTCATTTTACTACACTGCTATAATAACGAAAGACTTCTTTTACTGCACATAGACAAAGATAACTTTCTGAATCTTCATTCTGAATTTTTTTCCACCCTAATAAAAGTCCATGACCTTTAAATTCATTTGGTAATTTTAATAGGGCTTTGAGTCCTGATGTTTAAGCTACTTTACATGAATATAAGGTTATACCTACATCAAATGGCTTCCAGGAACAAGATCTAAATGCCAATATCTGAATTTCCAGTTATTAAAAACTTAGATTTGTTATAAAAGAAGATGGAAACAGCTCAGAGACCATAAGAACTGCTGTTTCTGTGTAGTCAAATTTAAATAACATCCGCATGCAGTTTTTGTTTGGATATAGCTCATATTTAGCATTCCTTCACCAGTATATAGTAAGATATTCCCATATTTGTATTTCTTTCTGAAGAATATGTATTCCACTTTAATGCAGAATTCGTATTTGTGCTGCTAGTAGTTTTTAAACAATTTAAACCGCTACATCTTGTAATGAATAATATTTCCATTTCTAGGAAGAGTGGCTGTTCTTATGGGGGAAGAAATTAAAACCACACACCAAACCACAAAGACAGAAAGAATGTCTCTAGGCAGCAAAATGAGATTTGCCACTTGAAAAACACATCCTCTTCTCCTGGTAAATGATCATTCTCACTGTCAGGCTGGCTTGCAGGCATGCTAATTACGTTGATGTTATAATCCACTAATTTCTATTGTAGACCTGCTAGGAAAATGCAGTTTGTCTTTCGTGTAACTATATCTTGTTATTCAAGTTTTGCTTCCAAGAGAAGGGTTTGATTTGTTTTGTTGTTGGGGCTTTTTTTAAGTTGGTTTTTGAAGCAGATACTGAGAAGAAGCAATCATTAAGCACATAGGTACATGTCATGAGCTTCTTTCAAATTAGGATTTGCCAAAACTTACAAAGGAAATCGGTGAAATTTATTAATCAATTCATTACCTCCAAAATTAGCCAGCAAGGCTGTGAATGTCTGTTTGCTTCTTACTCCAGTTGAGAAGCAGAATATGAGCTTTCCCACTGCTGCACTGGTATGACTATTATAGAGCTTGGACTTTTTTTCCCTGCAAGTGCTGACAGCTCCTGGAAACTCTAATATTACCATTTTAAGATATACTCATTCACTCTGTGTTGAAGTTGCTAGTTTTTCTAGTACAAATACTGACTCGTGACATAAAAAACCCGGGTCCTTTTGAGTGAATTCAGGGAGAAGAGAGGGTACACTACGGTATAATGCATTTGCCACACAGATGAAGTTTTCATCTGTGTTGCATAATCCATAAACAACAAAAAAAACCCAACAACCAACTGCATGTCTGTAAAAACAGATGAATATAAATATAAACCCAAGGAACTCTGAAAGAAGTTGTAGGTGTCCTGAGTTCACGCTGAACTTCCTTAGAACACTGTTTCATTAGCAAATTCTCTAATATACCTGGAAGGCTGCTGAGTTTTCTTGCATTCTTCAAATAAATATTTCTTCCCTAAGGAAGGGAGAATTGCACAGATTTTACAAGCTTCAGCAGCAGCAAATAAAAAAAAGATTATTTTTAAATGCAATTGGGCTCCTAATTTTCATTTTCACATGCCTAAGATAAGCTTGGAGTAAAGGAGGTAATTAATAGATCCACAAGCGCACAGATTTCTTCCACACACAGCTGCTCAAGCCCAGATCCACCAGAAAATCTTGGGATTGGTAAGTAGGACTTGGAATCACATATCTTTTCATGTCATTGCAACTTAAGATAATAATAATTGATTACTATTATGTGGTGATTAGGGTCTATGGTGTCTGTGTCTGCTATTCTTTAAGTGTGTAACTATGACCACATGGCAAGTATCTTATAGCACAACTCGAAAGCTTCTATGAATTTATCTTCTATAACATGAATGTAGGTTATTCTTGTTAGAAGTTTTTTTACTGTTACTTCATAATTTCAATTTCATTTAGTTTCATTTTAGTAGGGTTTAAGTGGCTATGGGTTGTGTAAAACTGATTAATGTCAATACCCAAACATGGTAGCAATGTTATTTTACACAGTGCCAACTCGAAATATTTTTTTACATTTCTGTATGAGAGCTCAGCAAAGGAGAGAAACTAAACTCCTTATTGCAATATAATTTTAGTTTTAATTCATAATTGCTGCTTGAAAACAAAATAATATAAAGGTGATGTGTATCAGTGAATAGCTGTATGCTGTTATTTGAATAGTGATATAAAGTCAGGAAGCATTTTGGTTTGGGTAGTTAGACAATGGGGCTTTTTCTTCCTGAAATCACCATGGAGTGATAGTAGTTTTATGCTGTGGCTGTAAATTAGCCGTATGGTTGATGCATCATTGTCAAGGTTCAGCTGATCATTTTCCTGGGTTCTAAACTCTCAGCTGGCTTTTCGGATGTGTGTCCACTTAGTCCAATAACCCCCACGTCAAGGATGGCTGTGCTTCTTCACACTGTGCTGCTGTGTGCTTGGTGTAAATTTATGACTATTTGTCATCCCCAGGTAGAAAAGAGAATAGGAGAGGAGATACATACACTAAAAGCAGTTTTTAGAAGAGGATTATGTCATTCACATTCATAGAATCAGGACAAGAAACAATAAAAGGAATAAGAAAGATTCAAGTTAGACTTCAATCAAACACTATCAGCAAATGGGATTGTTGAATGTTCCCTATGGGAGCTTTATTGGAAGGAAAAAAAAAAAAGCATTTACCAAATATTTGTCAGGAATGGCATGGCTGTAATGGGATGTGACATGTCTTGAGACAGAGCATTTTCCAGATCATTTGAAGCCATGGGGTTTTTTTTCTGATAGGGATCCACAAACAGCATGTCTTCATTCTGGAAGTCGTCTTGCCAGGCCAGTTCCATTAAAGGCATTTGGAACATGCTGTGGGTTGCTGTCAATAACATTAATGTGATGGAGTTCAGCACAAACATAGGAGCAACAATCACTTCATGGAGCAATACTAAAAAAAAGTGACTCTTCTGATGACAGCTTTGCAGATAGGAGATTTTAGATATACCTTTCTTTTTGTGCATAAGAATAACCATGCTTGGTCTGATGACAGTCAAATAGTCCTGCCTTGGACAGTGGTCTGAGGTGAATGCTTAATGAATGAGTGTAAGACAAGGGGCAAGCAATAAGTAATGGTTCTTCCATTGTATTTTCCTTGCAGCTTCCGGCAGTTTTCAGTTTAGTTATCTTCTTTTAATTGTACTCCTGTTGGGTAGCTCCCCTCTTCAACTTTGCTATATGTTGCAGTTCTCCAGATGTTCGTTAATCCCTGTGCTTTTGTCAGGAATTTACAATCCTATCCATTCAAAGAGCATAATGAAGAAACAGTCAAACTAGAACTAAGCAAATTAGTCCCGAATAACATCCCTGCATTTCAGACATAGCACTGTATAAAAAAAGACATAATCTGCTTTCAGTGTCTGAGTTGTCATCTTCTTATGCTCATGCACTATCCTGGAAGTCTAAGTTTTTGAAGACTTGCTCAGTGTAAAAAGTGCCTGTGGCTGTTCATCAGAAAGATGTGAATCTCACCCTTCGGATTGCAGGCCAGTCTGGGAAAAGGCTTATAGTCAGAGAGCAAAAGCCTCTGTGGGAAGGAACAAGAAAAATAAATAGGAGGCTGAAGCCTGTATTGAATGGTGGGAGTTTATGCATGTGCCAGCATTAATTACTGCAATATCAGGGGTCATCTGTAATCCCATTGCACAGTCATGCACTAAAAGCATTATAGGGTCCACTGACACTTCTAGTAGGAAAAGAAGCTGTATCTCCCAGCCACTTCTCTGTAAAAGGCACTTTACATAGTATGTATAAAGAAGAGAGGGTTTTAGCATTATTGTGTCATGGTTGTGAAAAAACAAGCTCTCCAAGATCGTTGTTTCATACATTACATATGGATGGACACTTTAATGGCAGACTGCTAAATGATTGTCTGTATCCATCTAACCAGCTCTGATAAAAACAAATCCATTGTTACCTGAAGAGAGCTATCCTTGACAGAACAAATAGGGCAAGGATGTGTGGGTGACGGGAGGAACAAGATGAAGAGGAGGCTGAAGCCTAGATTGCATGGTGGAGAGCAGCATTAATTACTGCAATATCAGAGGTCATCCGTAATCCCATTGTCAGCTTTGTGTTCAGCACAATTACCGTGCTATGCTAAGCACAGCCAGAGTAATCTCATTCCAGAAAATGAGGTGCTTGGAGAAAGACAGGATTGCAGATGTCTAAAGCAGATTTGTTTTCTGCATGCCTTCAATTTTGCATCTGCTTGTTTGGATGATGCTAGCTAGAGACAAACCAACAGAGAAAATGAAAACAAGGCATGTTTCATCGTCAATAACAAGAAATCTTTTTCTTCTGTTTGCAGAGGCATAATCCTCACATTTTCAATCAATTTTTAAACCATTTGGAGGTTTGCTTAATTTGTGGACTGACATAAATGTAGAAGTCTAAATTAAATATACTCAAGTAACATGTTTACCCAGTGTTTTCTGCTTATTATCTCCTACTGTAGTAATTCTTCATCTTAAAATGGTTGTATTTCCCCTATTAAAAGGGGGAACCAGTAATGTATTTCCTCATTCTAATTTACCTTTGAAGAAATACCAGTGTAAAACACACAGCTAACTGTAACCTTCTTCTGTTTCCTTTTGCACAAATATTTTTGTTCAGGAAGGGTTCATTGTTGTAAAATATAAGGGTGGAAGCACAGAACTCATCTTTTGTCTGGGGAGTTAATTGATCCTCATGCTGTTGGTCTACAAGTGAGATCTGGGCTAATGATCGTTTGCTTTGTGGTGCAAAATAATACAAAACATATTACATCTAGTTAAGTTTGAGATTGTAAAAGAAGCCTTCAAGGTAGTTTTATAAATATGCAATCTTCATGTGAGTTGATGGGGATTCTTAGGAGAACTGAAAAGTTATAAATGCATCATTTGCTTTTTTTGTGTTGTTGACTTTTCCCATCCTTCACGGGATCCATTCACAATCATGTGGTTATTGGTACACCTTTACATTCTGTTGTCTTCAGGGACAGTGGGGCATTGTGGATGAAGGTTTGTGTTTGACGAGAACAAAAGAAGCATCATTAGTTTGATGCATACCAATTGTCACTGTAGGATTAAAACCAATATTGCTTGAGTTATTATTTTGCTATTTAATGACACTAAAATAACAGCTCCAGGTGACAAAATCTTCCTTGTGAATCTGTATTATGAACCTGTCACGCAGCTTTTTAATTGCTGTTTTGTTTTGTTTTTTCTAAAGTTTCTTTCATCAAGCTTATTGTCATACCCCGGTGTGTCAGCATTAACTAATAAAAACAGGTTTCTATTTAATGACTAACGCTGACCACACCGAATTGTACAGTGATGTAGAGCATCACTGTATTGATGCTGCTACTCCCTTGGAGACTGCAGTTTCCCAAGCTGTCATGATTTTTGTGAAATGAACTGTGGATTTAATAGAAGCAGATGTATAACAAAAAATGTAATGCAGCTTGTACTTGTACTGCAAAATATGTATCTCAGTTTTACTTCAAAGACAATCTCCAAAAGCTGCAATTACTTCTTTCATTGTTAGTAGTCAATAGCCTATCACAGCTCTTAAGCACTAAAAGAAATAATTGATATTTTAACTTGAAGGAAAGTACTGTTTTTGTCTCAAATTGAGATCTTCTAAAGAGGCTAGTCTGTAACCAGTACTTTACTGATATAAGATGTTTGATGGATCCAGAGGTGAGTTATTCATCTGAGACTTTTCAGGCAAAGTAAATTTCTTGAGAATTCAGAGAGTAGTAGCCCCATTAGAGCTTTTTTAAGGAGTAAACATGATTCACAAATCTACTGTAGTATTTGGAATGAATTAATGAGCATATGGCTAAGGGAGGCCCATTTGCTCTGTGATATTTGACTATCCAAAAATGTGTTTAACTACTTCTTTTCAACTGATAAACAAAAGTTAAAGGTTTTCTTGTAGAATAATATCTGATAAAAAATAAAGTCCTAAAGGGTGGGTGAACATGCAGTCCTAAAAGCGGAAGGAGCTTACTCACAGAGTCCAAGCAAAACTTCTGCTGAAGTCCTGGGTGTTCAATAAATAAGAAAGCAAAATAGTATGCTAATTTAAGAAATGTGTTTTATTAAATGTACATTATTAAAATGTACTGAGGAGTTTCAATCCTGAAATACAGATTGACCTGGCTATGAAACAGAAGGTTAAATTTAGTGTAGTCAAGTTCAAAGTAAGACTAGTCAAAAAAAAACAAACCAAACCCCTTCATGGTGCATGTGGAGGTATGTTAAGTCTCAGGAAGATATGGCCTTGTGTGAGCTTCCTCAAGGCCCATCTGCCAGGGCTGTACTTAGGGAATTGCTCAATTCATCCGCACTGTTATGGTCAGAGTAGGATTGCATTCCTAGTTCCATGGTTTGGATCTTCAAAGAGGTCTTGAGCAGGATTAAGCTTTTGCTTAATCTGAGTTTCTCATCTCATGAGAATGAGCTGATGCCCTTCAGGGAGGTGAAAAAGACAATCCTCTAAAGACAGATTTTAGTAGTATGTACATATATATTAGGTTGTAAGGTTAATATTGTTTAGAAATTATTATCAAATATAACGTTTCACATGCATCTCATGTTGTTCTGTTTAACTGAACACCGAAGTAAAAGTATCTCTAATGTCTTAGTTTTAATTTTTAGGAGTGGTAAATTTTGTGTTTAACTGAAAAACTGGTAAACATGACAAACCAGGACTGGAACTGGAATTAATATAAGCCTGTGCAATGAAGTACTCTCCCTGAAGGTAGAGATTTGCTTTGGATTTCAGGAATAATCCTTATAAAGCTGAGGAAGGTAAACACTTCTGACTGCATATGGTTGTAGCTGACAAATTAGAGTTAAGTGCAGTAGCTGGTAATTTAACTGCCTTCAATTTAGAAAGGAAAATTCACCTGTCTTTTGTAAGGAATGCGCACATATTTCAAATACTATTTAATGCGTCTCAAGCATGAGAACTAAAATGCCTTCAAAGCAAAATTTTCCAGAGAGTTCTGGGCCTTAAAAAGAGACTGCCAAATCTGGGATATCTACAGGAGATGAAGGATCTTGACATCAAACGCACATTCTTCTTTTGAAAAACACCTGCTAAACCCAAATATCCTTATTCTGGACCTCACTTAAAACTGGCCTTGATACGTGTTGGGGCCCTGTCCTTATGCACCTATTTTTCCTGTTAGGTGACTGAATAACACCAGCACAGCTGGCAGGGTCCTGACCCTCATGCTCCTCACTGTGAGGAGAGAGAATACAAGTTCATGCTCTGTGTCAGTATAGAAACATATGTAGAGCTTCCATCCCACCTATTTAAACTCCTCTTGGAAGCCTTCTTCTGTTTTCTCACATTTGTATTTTTAAATAATTACTAATTTAGAATACCTGTCAGCTGTAAGGGGTTGGTTGGTTTCATGATAAGCTGGAATCAGTTCTGTAGGTACATCTGTGTGTTTGTTAGTTACACATGTAAACACACCTATGTGCACTTTCTGCTATGAAATGACAAAGATATTTAGGTAAGTAAATATAAGAAACTTTTGAAAGTGCACAGTTTCCTTAGGAAAGTAGAGTAGTTTACCTCTTACTTGCAAGCATTTTATACACCACAGGAATTTAATCAGTTTAGTTGAAAAGATATCAGAAACAGAGCTATGATTTGAACAGGTCTTTCATTTTTTAAGCAGTGCTTGATAACACAATGAAAAAGAGCACTTTTCCAATATGCATGGGGTTTTTGAATACATCCTGTATTGAGCCTGCCTATGCTGGTGACAAAGAAGCTGTTTTCTTCTGGTACTGCTACACACCTGGCACAGAATCGGGAGATAGATGCATTTTGTTGTATTTTGTGCAGCATGAACAGAGGCAAGTGCTGAATGCAATGGCTTTATAGTTGACTGATATATGTGGACTGATATAGTTGACTGATCTAGTTGACTGGTATAGAATCATAGAATCATAGAATAGT
>NW_009940603.1:0-21125 GCF_000696875.1 Nestor notabilis
ACCTCAGAGCAGCTTCCGGTATCTGAAGGGGACATACAAGGGTGTAGCTATATGACCAAAGGGTGATGGGTTCAAACTTAAACAGAGGAAGTTCAGGTTAGATATAAGGAAGAAGTTCTTTACTGTGAGGGTGGTGAGGCGCTGGAATGAGTTGCCCAAAGAAGTGCTAAATGCTTCATCCCTGACAGTCTTTAAGGCCAGGCTGGACAAAGCCTTGGGCAACCTGGTCTAGTGTGACGTGTCCCTGCCCATGGCAGGGGGGGTCTAGAACAGTTAGGGTCACACTTTTGAATGCAATTTCTATATAGTAATGTGGGAGCCAGAAAACTGAATCAAAACCAAAATAACAACCGCAACCATCATGTCAAGCAAGGGCAGTCATCTACAAAGAAAAAGCCAAGTAATGATAGCATCTCCCTACAGAAGGTGTTAATGGAAGAGGTGATTAAAACTGTCAATATTAGAGGGTTAACATGAGCTGGCTTCAGTGTGCACTTGCAGCCCAGAAAACCAACTGTATCCTGGGCTGCATCAAAAGAAGCATGACCAGCAGATTGAAGATGGTGATATTGCCCCTTTACTCTGCTCTCATGAGACCCCTACAAGGATGCTGGAGAGGGACTTTTCATCGAGGACTGTAGTGATAGCACAAGGGATAATGGGTTTAAACTAAAACAGGGGAAGTTCAAGCTAGATATAAGGAAGAAATTCTTAATTGTGAGGGTGGTGAGGCACTGGAACAGGTTGCCCAAAGAAGTGGCAAATGCTCCATCCCTGGCAGTGTTCAAAGCCAGGTTCAACAGAGCCTTGGGCAACATGATTTGGTGTGAGGTGTCCCTTCAGTGTGAGGCAGGGGGGTTGGAACTAGATGATCTTAAGGTCCTTTCCAACCCATTCTGTGATTCTATGATTATATCTAACCACATGCCTTGTCTTTTGTATTAATAAATCATAAATCTCATCAGTTGGTGGTGTTTCACCTTAATTCAGTACAAGGGTATCACGAACTTGGTCATTGGTCCCAAGGGGAAGGAGGTTGTCCTAAACAACTCCTTTTGAGTTGTGACAGCAGCAGGAGTAAAAGCCTAAGCAAGCAGGGCTGCCCCTCTGAAACTCAGAGCTAGGGAGGCAGAGGTGAGAATAAGACCCTTAACTTGGGGGCAAGAGACCAGAATGCAGCTGCCCATCCTTAAGGAGCAGGCTGCGCAGCCCTAGGGGTAGGACTCTTCTGCATAGTTGGCAGAGGTGGCAACAACTTGCAAGGCTCACAGGCCAGTGCTGCATTCTTGGGCAGCTGCTTGTGGGCAGCTGAAGCTTGGCTCCACAGCAAATGAAAGCAGGCAGGAGGCTATAGCTTTTTTTATCAGCTTGGGGCTGGCAGTGGCTTGCAGGCTCCTGCCAGTTTGTGGTTGTCTTTATGCTTCTGAGAGATCAAAATGGATAATGTGACTTCAGACCGTGTCCTTGCAGTTCTCTGTAGAGAGGGATTTACAGCGGGGGCATAGAAGTGGTCTCTGTTCCTGACAGTTCTTTCTATTCGTTGGAATGGGATATATGTACTGTTCAAAAATACTGCTCAGAATCATCCTTTATGCTACCCTGTTGCACTGCTCTGCACGTCTTGTGTTTTCCTGGCTTGTCCCTCCTGTTGGCAGTCTGAAGCTTTTTCCTCCTGAGTTTTGACAGTTTTTACATGAAGCATGACTGAATTTTCAGAGTGGCAGATCAGCGTGGGATGATTCCTTTTCTGCTCGAAGTGTGCAAGTGGCTCTTTCAACTTCTTCCTAATGGAGACCTGTTCTAGGTGTACTCCTGCCCTGCTTCCAGACCTATCAGCTGCTCCAGCATTTCTTGAGAAATGAGATGGTGCAGAGGGAAGGAAGAGGAATGAGCCAGCATGAGCTGGGAATCACCTTTGTTTCTCTGAGGCAGCTACAAAGTAGTACAAGTTCCTTGGGGATGTTTGCAAAAATACTCCTGCTGCTACACCAGAGACAGTGTAGGAAGAACATTAGGTGGCAAAACACTTGTTACTCCTTATGAAAGGATTGAAACAGTGGTGATTCCTAAAGGGGCTTAGTTCTGTGGTAGTGCTTTAGGGATCCTGTGAAATCTTGGCCCTTTCAATCTGCAGCCAGCTTTTGATGCCTGAGGTAACACCACCACTGTATGAGTTGTTCGCTTAGATTTCAGCAGAGAACCCTTCTGCACTGATGCATGCCCAGCTTTCAGAGGTAGGTGCAGCTTGGGTGCTGGCACTGGTATTGCATGTCACAACACCGGTTATATCCCTGCTTTAGGTACCTCTGAAAGATAGCCCTTCCTATCAGATGCATTTGCTCACCAACAGCCTATTAGGCAGACGCACAAAGGCACAGTCCTGTTGACACACAGCTGTGTGATGCGTAAGCACAGTCGTGTTGACATACGTCTACAAATGCAAGGTCTCTTCTGCTGGTGCTGACGTGCTGCAGAGTGCACCCTTGTGATTCATTACAGCACTAGAACCATAATTGTATATTTTCCCTTGGCAGCAGGCTGTAGGATTCAGTACTTTACAGGACTCTGACCTGTAAATCCTGTCTTGAAAGATCCCAGAGACTTGCACAGGCTTTCTAAAAAGCTACCGTTTCCTCTGAACATCCAGTGTTTGGAGGTAAAGGGCTTGTTGTGCTATTCCTGTACTCTCTGTGCTATTCCTGTACTCTCCTGTACTTTGGAGATGTACTTGCATCTGGTCTGGCGCCTGGTCCTTAAAACTTCTCCCAGAAAGCACCAAAAAAGGAACCAGGGAGAGGACAGACTCATTTAGCAGAAGTGTCACAGCAACTACATCTGGCTCATTTGGTTTCTTTGTGCTGTCTCATGCTGTCTCCTTTACTCATTGTCAGTGAGCTTGGGACAGAAATTAGGCATATTCTGTAGCTTTATGCCTGTTGATGAATGTTCCTGGTACTTAGCATGAAGTGCAGGAGCCAGGCTGCTACCTCTAGTCTCTGTTAACAGCAGTTTACGTTGCAAGAGTGCTGATCTTGAGGCCATCAGTATCTGAGCTGTTCTGTTGTCTCAGAAAAGAAAGGGAGACGGAAGAAGTGGAGTAGGGCGATGCTAGTGGCAACACATTGAGAAGTATCTGGTGTCTTATTTGAGACATGGGTGGCAAGGGCTGGCAGAAATTGCTTCTCTTAGCCTTTCATCTACGTGTGCTTCTTCACTGGAGTATGTCTGGTCATCATGTTCCTCTGTTCTAGACGCTGCGTTGGAGAGAAGCAATTGCTTCATCTTCTGTCACTTGGCCAGCCCTGGTTTCTAAAACTGACAGTGTTGAGACAGTCAGTGGGAGGCAGCACAGCAGATGATGTGAAGAAGACAGTGTTCCCTCTTGCAGTTACGGCTTGCATCACCTTTCTACAGTTTTAGTTGAAGTGGCGGTGCAGATTGGGAAACGTGAACCTCTAGTAACATGATGTTTAGTATAAAACTCAACAGGATTTTTAGTCATTTCAAAACAATTCTCCTGTATTTCTGTGAAAACTAATTCCTTGGCCTAGTCACAGAGCCTCTCACTTGTGGGAAAATGCTGGTTTAGGTTTCTTTACTCCCTTTAGGGGGCCTACAAGGATGCTGGAGAGGGACTCTTCATGAGGGGCTGTAGCGATAGGACAAGGAGTGATGGGTTCAGACTTAAACAGGGGAAGTTCAGGTTAGATACAAAGAAGAAGTTCTTTACTGTGAGGGTGCTGAGGTGCTGGAACAGGTTGCCCAAAGAAGTGGGAAATGCTCCATCCCTGGCAGTGTTCAAGGCCAGGTTGGACAGAACCTTGGATGACATGGTCCAGTGCGAGGTGTCCCTGCCCATGGCAGGGGGTTGGAACTGGATGATCTTAAGGTCCTTTCCAAGCCAAACCATTCTATGATTATACCCAGCACCAGAGCGATGCTGTTTGTAGTTTGGTCGGTTTCCCACAGCCTGCAACTGTTACTGCATCTACAGGACTAAAAAATGCTGTGTCTTAGGAGCAAAGAAGATGAGAGGCTTCTCCTGCCTGGCTCTTTGAGGAGACTGGTGCATGAAGTAGGAGCGTGTGGGTTGGTATTACAGCATGAAGACAGTAGCTGATAGGCCTTACCCCCTGTCATGCCCTGGGTGTGCACATGGATTTATATTCCCCTCCCTGCTGGTAGCTGCAGATGTTGCCAGGAAGCCTGCAGTCTCTTAGAAACTCCCCTTTGGGCTCCAGATGTCCTGCTGACAGCAAGTTTTGTGCTTGCAGTGTCAGTCATGGTTGTGCATGACACAGTTTGGGAATCCCAGCAGGCTGCTTTTTGGAACACATAGCAGTTATGGCTGGGATGCACCAAGACTGGGTCGGTGAACGGAAGGCAGTGGGGCCTGAGTGCTGCCACTCAGTCCCTCAGATGGGGGATCAAACTCTTCCTTTGACTGTGGTGCTGCTGCTGGTGATTCATTCTGCATAATAGTTAATGTTGGAGTGACTCTTTTCCATGGTTTAATGGAATGTGGAGATGCACTGAGGCACTACACTTAGCTTTGTTGTTTCATGCCCAAACATGTCCAGAGACATCTGATATCTACATCAGTGAATTTACATGGACTAGGAAAACAAGTCGGGTTTGGGTTTGTTTCAGTGAAGTTCCTATCTCCATCTGATGCTCAGTGCCTCTCCTCAAGGTTTTCAGTTGCTGCAATCCAGAGATCCAGTGGCTGCGTGTATCAGAGGGGAGGGAACTCTGAATTCCTTGTACACTCTGAGACTGTGTTTACAAAGCTCACGTGGATTAATGTGCCCTGTGGTTTTTAACACCTTATTACCTGCCACAGGCTAATGAGAGATGGCAGGAGCTCAGCAGGCTTGACAGCATGACTGCTCTTGTGCTTGCTGACCCTTCCAGAGTCCTGGGAGGGGGTGGTTTGTGGGAGCATGACTCTCATCTTCGCCTTTGGTGTTCTAAGAAGAGTTACGCAGTCAGGTCCAAATACCCAGGGGTGAAGAAGGGCCTTCTTCCTCTGCCTCTTCCCATTCAGCACTGCAGTGTGTAGGGCTTACCTGGTGCTGTTGTCACCTCCTGTCTTTCAGAGAGTGGCAGGCTTCCAGTCCTGAGCTCAGTCACGCAAGTTCAACTGGTACAGGCCTTTAACGTAGTTGCTTTTTAAATCGGTTAATCCCTTTAGCTTGCATTGGTAAATCGCTGAGTTAAGATCGACTGATCAGATGCATGTTCAATCAGATTAGGGCTGTTTGCATTAGCAGTTTGCATCAGTTTCACTAAGTCCGTGCAGTCAAACCAGTAAGGCCTTTTTCCCTGCAGGTGGGGCTTTTTGGAAGAAGTGATTGGATTCACTTTCCAGGTTCAGGTTCTGTAGTGGAGTTAGTGCTATGTAATAAAGACACTTTTCAGTATGGTTTCCAGGTTCCAGTGAAGAGTATCCTCAGAAAGGTGGTGGTGAATCTTATTTCCTGAAAGTGACATAATTTCCTGTAGGTATGATGCTGGCTTTCAATTTCTTGCTGTAGGTGAGGGAAGGATTTGCCATCCTCATCTTTGATACGCCGTTGATCTTTAGCACAGCCTTTGCATACTGGTATTAAGAGGGAAATTTGATGGTCTGTAGTATTTGCTAAATAATTGAAGCAAAATTGTCTTTTACAGTGTTCTGTGTGTGCTGCAGTGCACGCCACAGAACCCGGGGCAACAATGAGCTCTTTGTTACTGGAAGCTTTAACAAAGGCAACCAGTTGTAAAGTCTGGAATTTCCTTCTTATGCACCTGGAGAGGTCAGGGCTGAAGTCCTCTCGTGGCATTAGCGACAGTGAAGACTTGTTCTGCTTTGATAAATGTTTTGGCAATAGAAAGATAGTTTTGTGCCTGGGTGTGCTAATCATGTACCTTTAACACAGTTTGTTAAAATACTGTGTTTCAAGAGCATAAACGTTGGTAAAACAAAGCCAATTGTCCCTTCTAATAAATAAGGAAGCTAACTCTTGAAGCTTGTTTGTTATGCAGCTTGTAGTGGATTTGGGAGTTAATAGCCTCAGTAGTTGAACTCTGCCTCTTTTGTATTTATTTTTTTTCCACAGGTACTTCCCTTCTGGCTTTCAGTGGCAGAGAGAAACTAAAGACCTTGAAGAAAGACCCCTGCAGCCCCTTGCTTGGCAGTAACAATGCTGCAGCGATGAGATTATCGTGAGCCCTTCCTGTGTGGCCTCCATGGGTCCCACTCAACTCAGCACACAGGATCATGGGAAGAGGGTGGCAAGTGTATTTGAGATGGAGGAGGAAGGGCTTTCACTCTTCCCTGGCTCAGAGAACCCCCCTGAGCAAGCAGGTATGGACAAATTCTTACTAAATCCATGCAACCTGAAGTCTTTCAGCTGGAAAAATTGATACTTGGCAACATTTAGTGTGAGTTCTGCTGTGCTTGAGGCACTCAGAGAGGATGTCTAAAAATAGAGTCAGTTATCGATAATTGAAGATCACGGGGTTTATCTAGGTGATAGATGTGTGAGTATTTTGCTTGTTTGACCTTCCGGAGGCTAGGTCCATGACAGTAAACAGAATTTCTCTTTCATAGCCTTATCAAAAACTGCAGAACATTAAAGCTTTATTACAGGTGACAATCCAACAACAGTTAGTGATGCAAAGAAATAATAGGTTCTTGCAGATTCATATAATAGGAAGACAATAGATATTTCCTCTTCATATTTCTGAGGTTAACTGAGGTCAAAAGAGTATCAGGAAATAATACTGAGATTTTGCAGTTACAATTGCTGCTGACTCACACAATCCTGCACTTCTAAACTGTAAGAATATGTAGTATTAAATCTCTGATGGGCAGCAGGAAAACCAGAAAAGCACAAGTGAGGTGTCCAGCATATAGATGGCAACTTAATGAAAATAAGACAAATAAGTGTATTTGTTGAAGAGTGAGGTAATGGGCAATCCCTCGTATAAAAAGGTGATCTGAACATTCAGTGAGGATTATTAGTAGAGTAGAAACAAAGATAGTAGTTGAAAGGCAAAGAGATACTACCCAATAAAAGTCCTTAAAACAGATTTGAGGACGGGAAAAGAAAACGATTTATAAATGCCCTACAAAAAATGCAAGAACAAAGACTACAAGATGTGGAAAGAATTATTAAATAGGGGATCTACCAAAGAAGGGGAGGACCCTAATGAGAGCTAAAGGTGCAGAGATGGTACCTTCACGCTTGGGTACATCTCATTTCGATGTTCTCTTTCACTACAGAAAAAGACAATACTAAGCTGTATAACTAAAATGGTCAGTGTTCAGAGATGGAAAATAATCTGCATAGATCAAAGAATAAGCCCATCTGTCTCAATAAAAGTCACAGGAATGTTAATCAGATGTTTATGTAATGCCTGAAAGACAGTTAAGAAATCCACAAGATGGACAGTTTCATCTTAGGGAAGTCATTAGGTTACTCTGTCCCTCAGAAATGTACGAACACGATTTGAGGCTTCCACGAAGTTATTATACCAGTTCACATATGTGCAATGGCAGACTAAGTAATTTGAAATGATGGTAGGCATTGCATAGTTTCTTCTTGCTAATAGGTTGTGTGAAGAGAAATATAGTAGAACAAGAGAGGGAAATATTAGAGACTTAACCTTTCTGATGACATTTTCCCGCTGTCCCATCTGCCAATAGAAGTGAAGGCCAAAATGAGTGACCTCCAGACCTCTGTAAAGTCTGTGGGATTAAAAATCAACACCGAGATACTTAAGATTGTGAAAACCAATATGAAGTAAAGGACAGGAATAATTTCTGAGACTGACCTAAAACTCTACCATTTCAGGCACTTGAGCAGAATAGCAAGTATTACTGAGAGTAAAGATAGAAGTATTAGAGCCGTATGTACGAGCATGAGACGTACCATTGTAACCCTGATGCTGATCAGGAAATGTATCAGCCTTGTCCTGCAAACCAATCCCTATGAATTAACTCCAGTGTAAAGGCTTTCCAGGCATATCTGAACGTAATCTGGAGATTTATCAAGACGTGCTGTTTGTAATCTTTATGAACAGCTGACATAGAGAAATCTGACATGCAGAAAAATACTTGCGCTGTGAGCTGTGCAGAAGGACATGTCAGATGTCAACGTGGCTAGAATTAAATGGAATTAGAAGAGAGATGGCTAATAGGGAGGGAATACACAAATAACATAGGCAAACATTTGGCTGGAATGCTTAAAGTGAGACACAATGGAGTTTGCCAAAGATGTGTTCAGAAAGCACACCCAGTGACAAGATGAAGAGCTGTCAGAATGATATAGGAAGAACCGGGAGCTACTGCACAAGACCATCTGAAATGTGAGGCAGTAGTCAAGGCCCTGTGTTCCAGATGGAATAGTAAGATTTAGTAAATGAACTAATCAGTATGAGTATGCTTCAGTTTTAGGAGTGGGGAACACTCTTCATTGAAGAAGAAATCAAGGCTTCGGGTTTCCAAATGTTCACCTGTGCAGTGAGCTGCTTGCTTGCTTATTGCCCCTAACACCACCAAGTTGCTGCCTTCCATCTCGGCAGCTTCCCCAAGTGTTCCAGTTACAGGGATTGCCTACTCAGTCTGCTTTTTTATAGGGTCATAGTTTCAGCACTGGTTTTCTGTCACTATTTGATTGCTGAACCATTATTCCTTATCCTTATGCGTGAGTGTGGCAAGGAATAGAAAGAGAACTGGAAGGAATAGTAAGAGGTGAATTCTGAAGAAAATCACTTTCTGCACAGTCTTGGATTCAGCTCAACTTTTTTGGAGGTCTTTCTCACATTGGTAGCTTCACTGTCACTCCTGCTGATGGAAAGTGCAGAAGAATACCTGGCCTGAGTGTGTTTAGCTCTTTAACCCTGTTTTGGAAGGGAACAAACGTGAATCTATATCTGCTTATACAGTTGAGGTGAAACTGTTTGGATTATGTCAATAATTGGTCTGGTGCAGACGATACCTTTTGCCCAGAAGGGGAGTCTGTGAAATGGGAGACTTGGTGTTTTCGCCTGTGTGTTTGGGAGGTGGTGGGTTTGAGCGAGGATGTTGGTTGGGGCAGTCAGTCAGCTGCCAGCACCGTGCTTGCCTCACGCCTGGGTTTTCTTTCTCTTTTTCCCTCCTTTTCCTCGGTACTGTTCATTTTGGTAGAAAATCCCCCCCTGAAACGAAAGAAGGGCCCAGCCCCTAAGATGCTGGGCAACGAAGTGTGCAGCGTGTGTGGGGACAAGGCCTCTGGCTTCCACTACAACGTGTTGAGCTGCGAAGGCTGCAAGGGCTTCTTCCGCCGCAGCGTCATCAAGGGTGCGCAGTACGTGTGCAAGAACGGCGGCAAGTGCGAGATGGACATGTACATGCGGCGCAAGTGCCAGGAGTGCCGGCTGCGCAAGTGCCAGGAGGCGGGAATGCGGGAGCAGTGTGAGTGCGGGGAGCGGTGCCGGCGGGAGCACCGTGGTGCTGGGACAGGAGGCGTGTGGGCACAGGCTGGGGGGAGATGGGTGTGAGGAAGAGGTCAGCGTGAGTGCTCCGAGATCACGTTGCTGGGATGCGGCTGGAAGTCACTGAGCTTGTAGCAGGGATCACGTGGAGGGTTGAGGCTGTTGGTGGAACAGCACCGGTGTGATGAGAGCCCCGGTCCTGCTGTATGCCTTGTGAGAACGTGTGGAACGTGACATCAGAGGAAAGACTCGCAACCAAGGTTTAAGTGTTCTTCAGTCTGCTGTCAACTGTATTGGTCAACTCGGGCTTCTGTCTTGTGATCGGGACTGCAAAGTTGTTCGCTGCGCTCTTTGACCAACAGGCACTTCCCTTTGCCTCGTGCTGTGAGCTTGTGACAGAGGTCAAGGGCAGCACCGCAGCACTGCAGCTGTGTTTGTGCAGGCCTGATCTCATCGCTCCCTTTAGTGAACTCTGCTGGTTTTCTCACACGAGCCATAAAGCTGCTGTTTCTGAATATTCAGCAACATTCCTCTTGCGTATCAGGAATAGCCGTCTTCAGCGAAGGCATCCGGGGTTTATCCCTTTGCTGGCCAAGGCTGACCACATGGATGCTTGGTTAACATTAAATCTGTGTGAAGTCTCCTTCTCTGACATCCAGAACGTGGGACAGTGATGATCAGAGGGTATTTTGGAAACATCTTCTAAAATCACTTTGCAAAAAGTGAGTCCTGCTGAGCTGCACGGCTGCCTATCCACCTTGCTAACTCTTCCCTTGCAGGTAGATAGCAGAGAGCCTCATTTCTGTGCTTACTCATTGTCTTATGTTGAAGAGGAGCTCTGGAAGATTAGGCCAAAAGGAATCTTTGGGTTATTACCAAGTGCTCAGCAATTCTTGTCGACACTGTAATCCCACTGCAAATTCATCTTGTTAATCTTGACAGAAACAGAGGGCTTTTTCCTCCAGCTGTTTCACTTGGAAGGTCATTCTAGAACTTCCCTCTACTAATTGTTGGAAACATTCTTCTAATTCCCAGGCTGAAGTTATTCATGGCCAGTTTATTGTTCTTAAGCCAGTGTGAGCCATGAGGTTAAATAGTTCCTTATGGCAAACCAAGTAACTTGGATGCTCTGAATTTAGCATGGTGTAGAAGCTTGCACCGAGGCAGTTTGCAAGATTTAGTAATATCTGGTAACTTGTTACTCAGCTATAGATTCTTTGTGCATCTGAGTCCCAAGGTGAGGGACTGTGATCACTTGGATCAATTACTTCTGTTCTTAAACTAACATGGTGACTTGCATTCTCTAATCTTAGAGATACCTCTTAATTTGGTAATTGTATTGAATGCTCTTTGCTGTTAGAATTGGCTTTTTTGTGTGCGTGCATACCTGTGTATGCCTCCTCTCTGCTGGAAGGTTGAGATAAAGGTTACTCTCATCTTGAATGCACCACGTTCTTCATCTTTCCCTCCAGTCCTGTGGACTGTCCATTTCAGAATGCTCCCTCACAGTAGTTCTTAATTTCTTGTCTTCGTGTTAAACATTTAAGAAGTGCAGGTATATATTAGTTCCATTTTGGGGCCTGCTTTTCTGGGTAGCAGTCATGTTTCCTTGTGATCTGTGCATAAAAAATGGCCAAAGAATCTTTCATCACTTCTAAATCTTGTGTGCAAAGTCATAGAATCATAGAATCATAGAACAGTTAGGGTTGAAAAGGACCTTAAGATCATCTAGTTCCAACCCCCCTGCCATGAGCAGGGACACCACACACTAAACTATGTCGCCCAAGGCTCTGTCCAGCCTGGCCTTGAACACCTCCAGGGTTGGAGCATTCACAACTTCCTTGGGCAACCCATTCCAGTGCCTCACCACCCTCACTGTGAAGAACTTCTTCCTTATATCTAACCTAAACTTCCCCTGTTTAAGTTTAAACCCATTCCCAGTTGCCCTACCACTAAAGTCCCTAATGAAGAGTCCCTCCCCAGCATCCTTATAGGCCCCCTTCAGATACTGGAAGGCTGCTATGAGGTCTCCACGCAGCTCCTGTTCTCCAGGCTGAACAGCCCCAACTTTCTCAGGCTTCCTCTTTTTTTATCTTTGTCCCTGAACACATGTGGTGGTTTGGTTTTCTTTCTCCAGTCAGTCGCTTTTCTTCTTTTTGTTTGTTCATCACTAACAGGATGATTTTCTTGAAGATAATCCTTGAATCCAGGTGTGTCTGGTAGTTTCCTTTTTTTGGATGCAGCTTGCAGATAGTTTTTGCAGCTTTGTCTTAAAGCAACAAGAAGCCTCCTTTACATTCAAACCAGTGAATTCTTCAGTTAACTCAGTTACAGGCTGTTAACAGGTTTTTATATTTAGATCAGCTAATGAGCAGTTGGTCCAATAAGACTTTTCACAGCACATGCCTCTGAATTGTTTGATTCCTTACAATGTTACCTCTGAATGACATATCCTTTGACTTCATGACTAAGGAAGACTTCTGGCCCTGCTCCTGAAGGACTTGTGGTCCTTGGTACATTTTATGCCAACCTATTCTTTCATTATTCATCTTGCAGTGTGTTAGTACTCTACAGTTTGCTGCAGATGGGCTGTGTAGAAAATCGTTCTTTCACGCTTGGACTCCATCCAGTACTGACTGTGACCTCTCAAGAGGAAGGTGAAATGACAAAAGGGAAAAGATGCAACAGCAGGATAATATAGAATCCAATGGACACACTATGGCGTGTGAAGAGAGCACCTGCTGGAATCTGTGAGAACATGACATTTTGGGAAATTGCTCACTGGGGAAAGTCACTGTTGTCTTTCTGAGATTGTGAAGGGAGCTTCTGTCCTTTGTGAACACTTTGCGTGACAGTATGGTGAAATGAAAGGCAATGGAACAACTTAAGGTGGGGAAAAGAGGGAGAAACAAATGAGCGGTATCACTGTCTGCTGTCTGTGTTGTGTACACTTGGATGCCCCACATACAGGCAGCTGTGATCTCTGCCTCTCCCTCCACAGCACGTTACCCTGTGTTCAGTGTGGTTTCCAGTGTGCTTGTATGTCATGACTGATCTCTGGCTATTCCTGCTTTAGATGTTCTGTCTGAAGAACAGATCCGACTGAAGAAGATGAAGAAGCAGGAAGATGATCAGGCTCGGACAGTGGTGGTGCGTCCAAACCCCCCGAATCCACCAAGCCCTTCCCACAAACTGACGCCCGAACAGTTGAGCATGATAAAGAAGCTTGTGGCCGCTCAGCAGCAGTGCAACCAGCGCTCATTCACTGACAGGCTCAAAGTGACGGTAAAAACTCTACCAGTGTTCCCAAAATCAGAAAACGTGAAGTTTGGGAAGTTGGGGTTGTGGCTAAATTATGTGGGAGAACAGATATACATTAGGCATTGCATCTACGGGCTGAAGGTCTGTGAAGAATAGCAAAGGATGATGTTTCAATGTGTCTCATTTTCTTTCTCTGTTCGCGTAACCTTCTCATCTTTCTGCCCTGGTTCCATCTTTCACATATATACACCTTCTCTTCCCATTCCCACAGCCGTGGCCCCAAATTCCAGACCCTAATAACCGTGAAGCAAGGCAGCAGCGTTTTGCTCACTTCACAGAACTTGCAATTATCTCTGTGCAAGAGATTGTGGACTTTGCCAAGCAACTACCTGGCTTCCTGGAGCTCACTAGGGAAGATCAGATCGCTTTATTGAAGACATCTACCATAGAGGTGAGAGTTTGGCTCCACCACAATAAATAGTAGCAGAGAAAAAAGAATTTGGAGTATTCACATGGTTCCATCCCTTTTTTGGGGATGGCAGGCTGAAGGACCTCAGCCATGGGACCATTACTGCAATGCCAGGCTGTACTGGCAAAGGGCCATGGAGGAGAATGAGGCAAGAGCCTTGGTAGTGGTAAGCAGGTATTTCCCCCTTCCCTGAAGCTGATACCACAAAGGATGCAGCAGAATTTGGTTTTGGGGTTTGGTTGGTTGGTTGTTTTTATTTCTTCCAGAGATGCTCTAACACTCCATAAATCATTGATGCTATGAAGTTCTTTCCTGTTTTCAAAGCGAGTAAATCTGTTTCTGGTTTCAGGTGATGTTGTTGGAGACATCTCGGCGCTACAATCCAGAGATTGAGAGCATCACCTTTCTTAAGGACCTGAGCTATAATCGGGATGACTTCGCCAAAGCAGGTAGTACATTAGACAGATGTTTCTTCCTTCCCTGTGTCTTGTGTTCTTTCACCATTTCTGTTTAAATGTGAGCTGCTGGAAATAGTATGTGGGGCCTTAAAGCTAAAGTCAGGTGAGAGGTTTAGAACAGGACCAGACCAATAGCCCCACAAACCCTTTTTTGCCTTTAACATGTGATACCAGCTTAGTTCATGTCTCTTTCTTTAGGTGCAAACTTGCTTTGGGAAAACTGGACTCTTATGGCATTAAGATCTTGCTGTAAGAGTGAACCTAGGGCTACCAACTGGTATGAGCTTCCTTGCTGGTAGAGATCTGATGTGGACATGTAGTCTTAAAGCCATATCAGATAACAGCAAATCAAACCCCAGTCTTCTGTCCTTTGCAAGTACATTACTTGCTAATCTGGATGCATGCTTTGAGTGATGACGTTAGTGTGATTACACTTCAGTTGATCTGGAGTCTATGCTGTGCACTGAAGATCCCTGCAGAGTGCTTTACCCATGTCATCAGCTCAGCATGTGAAGGTCTGTGGTGATGTGATTTCTGAAGTCTGTTTTTCCAGGAGCAGTGAGTGGGTGTAATTTCCAGTGAGGTAACAGGAAGTGTGTATCCAGCATTTCTGGAAATGAGACTTTGGTTGTCTTTCGTATGACTTTTTGATTCCCTGGGTAACTATTTTGCCACTTACACTTGAGATGGGTTTTATATACCAATTTCCTCTTTGATGTCCTTCCTGATAGCCTTTTCTTCAGATTATTGGGAAGGCAGAAAGCAAGCAGCCAGAAAGGTTCCCTCCATCTTGTGGATCCTTCTCTGATGCAGTTGTGCTGCAGGAAATTAGAAACTTGGATGCTCTTTTGGGAGAAAGGCCTAAAGTTTTCAGCATGATGGTGTAGCACATAGCACAGAGACCTGATTTGACAGTGGCTTCTGTATGTTACAACAATAAGTATCAGTGCATTTCTGCCTGACTGCCTTTATCAAAAGAGGTGATTGGAAGCTTAAGTTGGGCTCTGCCTCAGCAATCCCAGCTTTCTGAGCTGAAGGAAATGACATAGTTCAGACTTCTTGGAACTATGTATTTTCAGCTCAGGTGGACTTCAGATGAACCTGGAATATGGGATGAAAGCTTTCTTTGAAAGCAAGAGGGGCTGCTGGGTTTGAAGGAAGTGATGGTGTGAGAATGGAAAGCAACAAGTAGATGTTGTACTTGTGGGCTTCTGACTTTGTGGCAGACTTACCTGATAGCTGGTTTCATGTTCCTTCAGCTGTTGCCTGGTAGTGTGCTGTAAGGCATTTAAGGCTTTAAGAAAACCCAGAAGTAGTGTCACTTTACAGTTAGAGCCTGACTCCCCAGCCACTGTTGTGCTCACTTGTAGTAGTGGGATGTAAAGGGAGGTTTCCACCACACCTGGAATTTAACGTAAGGGTTTTTCCCGGCCTTCCTGTCCTCCCTGGCAGACTGCAGTGGGTTTCTGGCAACTTATTCCATGAGGGAGACCATTGCCTCACATTGTTCACTTCTGTTTGCTGCAGGTCTGCAGTTTGAGTTCATTAACCCCATCTTTGAGTTCTCAAAGGGAATGAATGAGTTACAGCTCAACGACGCCGAATATGCACTTTTAATCGCCATCAACATTTTCTCTGCAGGTAAAAAGCCAAGGAGATCTGAAGAGCTGCAGCAGTGAGTCAGAGGGCAAAGAAATTAGAGTTTAGGAAGGTCATAAGCTGAAGAGGAGTAATAGAGGGTATGTAAGGTCTAGGGATAAAGAGTGTGTTACTACTTCTGCTTAGCGTATTCATTGTATTAGGAATTTTCTAGTGCCACCTCCAAAGGAAATAAGATTCCCCACTGCTGGAAAACTGTATATTAAAATCAGTTGATATTTATCTACCTCATTTAGAAACTGCTATTTCACTGCACTGTTAATGTACTCTGCACACCTCTGGTGTAAATCGGGTCACACAGCGGGAGTGACATCTAGTGGCACCTTCTCATCTTCACTGGGAAGAAACGTGAGAGCAAACAATGCTGACATGGTGCTGTTTGGTCTCTCTAACCCTCCGCCTCTCTAGGGGTCAGGTTGGACTCCCCATGTGCCATAGACATCACTGAGAAAGAACAGTTACAGAGAACAGACATAGGTGCTGCAGTCATGGATGACTCTCCCAGCTGTGCCGGGTGAATGCTAGATGAGGTTTTTGGGGAGAAACCATACTGAGGGACTGGGACTAAGCAGGGATTTCAAATCCAGTGAAGTTGCCTGTGGCCATCTGCTTACTTTAACGTGCTTTTTGGCAGACCGACCGAATGTGCAGGACCAGTCCCTGGTGGAAAGGCTGCAGCACACCTATGTGGAAGCCCTTCATTCTTACATTTGCATCAACAGACCAAATGTAAGTGCCTGACCACAACATCTCCAACAATGGTGCAAACTGAGTTTGTGTTTATGCAGGCACAGTTCCTGCGATACTGTCCGTAACAGGTCTCTTGCTGCCTGTGCTGTCATGTTCTTCCCTTCTGTGGCTGTTTGGTGGCAGCTGTAAATGCAGGATTTGTGAGCTGTCACAGCCTTCTGTCCTGGAGCCTGTTACACAGTTTAGCCAACATGGAAAGTCAGGAGTTTTGGGACATGGTCTAGTATTCTGCATCACAAGCAATATGGCCAGCAGGTTGAAGGAGGTGATTCTCCCCCTCTAGTCTGCTCTCAGGAGACCCCACCTTCAGTCCTGCGTTCAGTTCTGGGACTCCCAACACAAGGGGGACATGGACCTGCTTGAGTGAATCCAGAGGAGGCCACAAAGATGATCAGAGGGCTGGAGCACCTCACCTGTGGAGACAGGCTGAGAGAGTTGGGCTTGTTCAGCCTCGAGAAGAGAAGGCTCTGGGGAGAACTTAGAGCAGCTTCCAGTGCCTGAAGGGGCTACAAGAAATCAGGAGAGGGACTTTTTACAAGGGCAGGGAGTGACAGGACAAGGGGGAATGGCTTTAAGCTAACAGAGAGGAGATTTAGATTAGATGTTAGCAAGAAATTCTTCCCTGCAAGGGTAGTGAGACACTGGCACAGGGTGTCCAGAGAAGCTGTGGCTGCCCCCTCCCCGGCAGGGTTCAAAGCCAGGGGGTTTGGGGAACAAAAAATGTCCCTGCCCGTGGCAGGGGTTGGAGCTGGAGGAGCTTTAAGGTGCCTTCAACACAAACCATCTTATGTTGTATTCTTACACATGTATTCTTACGTGTGTTCTTACACACTGTCACCTCCTGGATGATGCCGGGTTTAGAGGAAGTCAGGATTGTGGTTACGGAGCACCATGTGGTGTGGTGATCTCTTAACCAAGTTTTAGTGTGACTTTGCTGACAGCTGCCTCTCCCTCTGCCTCTGCAGGACCGCCTGATGTTTCCACGGATGTTAATGAAGCTGGTCAGTCTTCGGACACTGAGCAGTGTCCACTCTGAACAGGTGTTTGCCCTTCGGCTGCAGGACAAGAAACTCCCTCCCCTGCTCTCAGAAATCTGGGATGTGCATGAGTGACCGCGTGCTCCCAGGACACTGACGTGCTGACATAATGCCATCTCCCAGCCTTTGCTAACGAGAAGCCAGCTTTCCCTCTCCAAAGCACTGAACTCTGGGCTCAGCAGTGCAGGGAGTGATGAGCCTGGGGTTTCAGTGTTGTCATGAGACTATGCAGGAGGCAGCTGGGGTAGATCAGATGGGGGGGTTGGTTTTAATGTAGTGCCCATACCCCAAAGGAATGACACAAACCATCTGAACACGGTAGAAATGAAGACCTTCCCCCCACGCATACACCTCTTCTTTCTGAGTCGTCTTCTTCTCTAAGCATGTCCTGAGGGTTTGCCCCTTGATACTCCCCTCTCTCTTGTTGATTATGAAAATGCGTTTGCAGGAACTTGCCAAACCCTCTCTATTGAGAGTAACCCAGCTCAAAAGGCTTCTGCAGGGTCCCCAGTGTACCTGGATCTGAGGAGCTCAGGGAAGTCAATGTGGATGTTCTAGGGGTTTCACTGGGTTTCCTATAAATAAAATCTCTCGTATGTGCTGCCCTTTACAATTCCAAGAGAAGTAGCTTACTACTTTTTGTATTATGAGACTTCATCTCTAGAGCTGCCCTTTCATTCTGGCCCTCCTTTGGAAAAAGAATTCTCTAATGTGTAGTGCCCTTCATCTAACAGGGAGGTCCTCTGGGTAGGGAATGTTTGTACATCAGAAGGACGTCAGGCATAAAGTAGTGGATTATTTTTTTACTGTAGTACATGACAGTTTATCTCGTGGTGGTTCTCAGCCAGTTCACTCTACCTTTGATTTGCTAACAGCTGGAAAACTTTAGTTCAAAACAAATCAGGGCATAGTATTTATCTTTAGGGGTGGAACAGAAGGAAGATAGGTGGGAAGGACTGGCACCTAGGCAAGGTAGGTGCGGTGGAAGGATCTTAGAAACTTCCAAGAATTTGGAGCATGTGGTATGTGTTCCAAGGTAGGTGTGAAGATGTATCAGCCAAGGAGAGAGGGGACACTGCATTTGGTGAAATACGTGGGCATTGCATAAACTATGGGCTGCACAACTCCCAGATCATGGGCTGCAAGAATATTGGTGTAACCAGATCCATCTTCTTCCTTTTGCCAAAGTCTTTCCAAGGTACTTGCTCAAGATTTTAGTGATGGTCATGGGACGTGAAGGTCCCTCTTGTATGAGGAGTGCCAACTGCTTTAGAAGGACATTTGGGTCTTGTATCCTTACTTCACCCTGGGCACTGTGAGATCCACACTGGATTTATGCCCCAAGTTCGTAAGTATCCACATCCATAAGTATTCTAGGATTTACAGCAATATTTTGTTTGCCAGAAGAGAAATAATACTCGTGTAAAACCTGTTCCTTCTTTTCCAAGAAACACCACCTTATGGCTGATCTCAGAGATGTAACCTTAAGTATCCTGGTAGCTTGGTCTCATGAGTCTTCTCTGTGATAGGGGTCTATGTTTGCTTGCCCGGTGAGCATCCCAAGAGCCGAGGTTCACATGGCTCATTTTTTGTTTGTTTGTTTGTTTTTTGGTTGGTTTATTATTTTTTTTTGGCTGTGTATCTGAGCGCTATGCCCGTGGTGAGGGTATCGTGTCCATTTTGCACTTGAGGTTGGTCCCCTGCCACTGGCCTTCACTCTGCACCTTTGTAAAGCATTTGTAACAATCTGTAAAATAATCTGTTGTTTTTTATAACTCATTGCAATTGCAAAAATTCTTGTTTAAATCTGTATTTTTAACTAATCTGTTTGAGAAATGTTAATGTTTATATAAAAGAATAAAGCCTAATACAGGATTTTGACATTCTCTGATGTGCTGTCATTAGTCTGGAGGAGGGTGGAATAAGTTCTTAGTGTAACAAGCTCGAAGCTGATAAAGTGAGTCTATACACTGAGGAGAAGCTGGAAGTGGTGAAAAAGAAATAGCAGTGCAACCCCAGGCAGTTTCTTTTGGCCTCTATGAGATTTTAGCTCACTGTGCACCATGCTGTGTGTGTCTGAGCAGGAGTCCAGCGTGCCCCTGGCTGTCGAGTGGGTTTCAGTAGGATCCTACAGCTGACACCTGGCAGAGTTCACCAGAAATGATTAGCAGAGGAGGAGACCAGGAGTAGCTGTCCACATGCATTACCTCGAAGGGAAGAGCAGAAGGGGGGGAAGCAGAGAGCTGTCCAGCATCAGCCGCTTCCCAAGCGCCTGGCACACAACTGGAACTGTCAATTCAGCAAAGCTCCACACCACGGGCTGTTCTGCTGAAGCCTCTGCATTACTCCAGAGTAGAAAGTTTAAATTCAAACTGCTCAACTAGAGGAAGAGGGAATAGGAATAGGCTTACAGGAGGCTGCAGCGAGTAATGAGCAGAGCTGGAGGGCTCAAGTCAGCCCTGAGTGGATTAGGGGGCAGCTGGACCCTGCTCAGAGGATTTGCTAAAGAGTGAGGCTGTCAGCAGTGAGAAAAGGCAATGGCAAGGAAGCTGCAGCTTCATTTTGAGCTGCATCTCACTAATTTTTAAGAGGAAAAGCTGCATGTAAATTTGAGGGATTTTAAAGAAACAACCAGTGATGTTGCTGTTTGATGGCAACAGTGGTGACAGTGGGGATTTTCTTCAGCTCTGGCTTCTCCAACCCTCTTCATTGTCACGTAATCAAATATAAACTCCTTGTCTACATATTCACATTCTCTTATATTTTAAGTGCAAATCAGTACAGAATCATTCTTTTTGTTACATAGCAGCTTCCTGGGTTAGTCCAGGCAGCCTGACTAAGCAGGTTTAGGGGAAGAACCTCCCTGGAGAGCAGTCACCTTTGTGCTTTTGTATCTGCAAAATGCTGCCTGGGCTGGAGACTCCGTCCTGCTGCTGTAAGGCTCTGTACCCTTTCCTGTTTCAAATTAAGGTTGTTAATTGGCCACTGGAGAAATCGTGGGTGCTTGAACACCAATGTCGGTGGTGTTCTCTGTTGGCTGTGCCCTTATGCAACGGCTGTGCTTGCTCGTGAACTATTTAGATGAAGAGGGGAAGAAAAGATGGGTGTATTTCCGAAATCCCAATTCCTCTACAATGGGCAGAGCATTCACGTGGAATATCAAATCAAGTATTTTACCATTTTGCACTTCAAATGTATGGTTTTTTTTAAACCATTGTGATAAGTGTGATGATTTTGGTTGCATTTTGGGGTTATTTTAGTGATTTTGGGTTTGTTGGTAAACTATTTGCTTGTGCAGTGTGCTGTTTTATAGGAGCAGGGAAAGAATTTATAAAAACCCCATGTATCTCAGGCTTTTAATAACCAAATTCTCATGTGATCTTATGAAGCCAGTAGCAAACTGAATATGATGTGATAATCGATACGAAGCAAGTAAGCAGCTCGACAAACACAGGGTGAGAGCACAGAGCGCTCTCCTTGGTGTAAGGTTTCTTACCCGTGTGGCCCTTGCTGGCCTTGCTTGTCTGGAGCCAGGCGTTGCTGTGAGGAAGGGCTGAGGGACCTGGGGGTTTAGTGTGGAGAAGAGAAGGCTCAGGAGGGACCTCATTGCTCTACAACTGCCTGACAGGAGGATGGAGCCAGGAGGGGGCTGGTCTCTGCTCCCAGGGAACAAGGGATGGGACAAGAGGAAACGGCCTCAAGCTGCCCCAGGGCAGGTTTAGATGGAGCTGAGGAACAATTCCTTGCCCAGAGGGTGCTCAGGCATTGGAACAGGCTGCCCAGGGCAGGGCTGGAGTCACCGTCCCTGCAAGTGCTCACACCCCGGGTAGATGACACCATCAGTGACACGGGTTAGTGGTGGCCTTGACACTGCTGGGGAATGGTTGGACTTGATGCTCTTCAAGGTCTTTTCCAGCCTGGTTGATTCTGTAACTCTGTGATTCGCCTTCTGCTGGCCAGCAGGAGGTTTAACGCAGCACTTCTACCCTCCGTGCGGCCCGTACGCCCCCGGCGACCCACACACAGCCC